>NC_056736.1:458382332-458524832 GCF_019279795.1 Protopterus annectens
TTTATTTTGGAAAAACTTACGCTGCCACCTTTTGAGCCAGCTTTCTCAGCTGACTTAAAGTTTATATCATGGAAGACTGCCCTGCTGCTAGCAATTACTTCAGCCAGAAGAGTCTCAGAGCTACAGGCACTAATGGCAGTAGAGCCTTTCCTCATTTTTCATCAAGACAGAGTTTCTCTGAACTAACCCTCCTTTATGCCAAAGGTGGTATCCAGTGTGGCTCTAAATCAAACCATCCACTTACCCACCTTCTTTCCAAATCCACAGAACAAAGGAGAAAGACTCCTGCATTCCTTGGACATTCACAGGCAACTACATTACTACTTGGATAAAACTAAGGCTTTCAGAAAATCTGACCAACTTTTTGTATCCTATGCTACAACATCACAAGGAAAGGCTATCTCAAAATGGACCATTTCCAAATGGATAGGACATTGCATACGTTTTTGCTACATCCATCATGGAAAACCAGTTCCTGCTAGCATAAGGCCCCACTCCACCAGGGCAGCAGCTACATCTACAGCCTTCCTCAGGGGGGTGCCAACCAAGGATATTCTGGAAGCTGCAACTTGGAGTTTAGTACACACCTTCACCAAACACCATCACTTACCACTTTACTCTAAGACTAGAGCTGGCTTCGCCACTGCAGTTTTGCAGGGCCTTCTAGCCTCCTCTAACCCTGTTTGACTCCACCTCCCATCCTTAGCTTTGGGATTCTATCCAAGTGTGATGACTGCAGCAGGGTAGCACAATGAACATAGTACAGTTTTATACCTACCATAAATGTAGATGTTCGAGTGTATACCCTGCTGCAGTCCAGGTTGCCCTGCCTCCATCCCCTCTGACCTAACTAAAACCTTTCAATACCTTAAAATCTGATACAACCTTTGTGGTGTATTTGCTTATAGCTGGAGGGATGTTTTGTTTGTGCTAAGCTTTTATTATTGGTACTATCTACTGACCATCTTTTGGGGGGGGGGACCTGACATCTGGGGCAAGAAAAACAGAAGAAAATGGCATTGGATGCCTCTTATATACCCCTGGTGCACTGACGTCAGAGAAGAAGCGACAGCAACCGACGTCGGACCAAGACTTTGGAATTCAGGCCGACTGAGGGACCGCCTGACGACAGGATATCCCAAGTGTGATGACTGCAGCAGGGTATACACTCGAACATCTACATTTATGGTAGGTACAAAACTGTACTTTATCAACTTCAAGTATCTGGGAGGGGTGGTTGAGAAAAAGGAAGTCAGAATGAGAGGATCAATGCTAGAATCACAGGAGCTGCAGCCAAATGGCACAGAGTGGCAGGTGTAGTGAATGACAGGAAGGAATGTCAAAGAAGCTGAAAAATAAGGTGTACAAAGCAGTAGTACAATCAGTACTACTGTTTATTACAGAAGCCTGGGCAGTAAAGGTAGAGCAGTTGAGGAAGCTAGAAGTGATGAAGATGTGCCTGAGATGGGTGGTAGGATGCACGTTCTATGATAAAGAAATGATATTATCAGAGCAGAAACCAAAGTAGCTCCACTTGCAGAGAAGGCCAGACAGAATAGATTACAGTGGTTCGGGGACATGTAGAAAACAGTTTGGCAAAGATAATTTTGACAGGAAGAAGGCAAGAGGAAACCAGGTCATCCCATCAGGATGTATTGTGAGAGAAAAGACCTTCAACATTCAAACATGACAGTCAGACAGTAGGAGAGTGGCACTGAATTGAGAGATGGTAACAGTTGACATGACACCCCTACCCCATGTAGAAAATGGGAGGGAAAAGGGGTGGTTGATGATGATTTGTATGAGATATGTATATTTATAAAATATATTTGTGTGCATTTGTGTGTGTATAAATATAGATGTATGTATATGTGTGTGTTTATGTATGTGTGTGTGTACATATATATATATATATATATATATATATATATATATATATACACACACACACACACACACACACACACACACACACACACACACACACACGTTAATATATATTTAAGAATTTGTCTTGCAGCTGGAGAAGAAAGTTGGTTAAATTTATAACTGCTGTATTAGGGTCATCTTAGTAGAGTATGTCATTCCACTTGTGATGAAGATTGTTGGGTTTGTCAGTATTTTAATGTTGGTGGTAGTTTGATAAGATAGTTAATAATTATAAAATTGATTGGGCAGATGTTCTTCGTGTTTAACTGTTGGGGTCATCACATTTTGGTTATCCCTGCCAGGGTAGACCTCGGCCGGCCCAAATACCAGAGATTTAGTATTTCTGTATCGGTTGCTGTCACTTGAGGACTGACATCAGGTCGTCAGTAATATAAAGTAAGGCAGCTGACGCTATTAAATCAGTCTTTCTTGCCATGGAGCCTGAAGCAGAAGCAGTTTGCACGAGTGCCAGTTGGCTGTTACCCGAGTTTCGTCTACCGAATTGAAGTTGAAGTCTTCTAAAGCTAAGTACCCTGTTGGGGATGTCATAAAAAGTTAATAATTGTCTTTGCTGTGGAAAGCAAATACCACACCGAGACATTCAATCTTACTGCGTGACTTGTTTAGGCCCAGACCACGACGTCCCCCGTTGTCTCTTCGGTGCTTTGTTTAGTGCCAGAACTATCCATTGTTGGGCTCTTATTGTAGCTAGGTATTTTCGCTTACAGTCCTTGAATTCTGATATGGCTTTGGTAAGCCATCCAACAGCAGATGATCTGAAAAAACGTAAAGATAAAGACAGAGACAGACAGCATAGGTCCAAACCTACCAACAACGCAACCGTTAAGCTAGTCGTCAATTCTCGGGTCCTCAGTGAGGTGCTTTCACAGCTCCTGATGCCTGCGTCTATGGATTCGCCAGCCGCTACAGAGACCCTTTCGGAGTCCGGTATGCCACAAAACTCCTGTGGTCATCTCTATGTTGGATGGGTCCGGAGCCACTGAGCAGGCACCAACTTCCGAGGAAGTCCTTCGCACTATCGATTCACGACACAAAAAGTCTTCTTTCGCGACTACCATTCTTTCGAAAATGACTGAGTTTATTAGGCCCAGGGTATGAACCACACCCAAGAAACTTGACGACCCAATCTCAGGCACCTGCTTCCTTGCCTCGGTCTGAAATGCTACCCCTTCCAAAAGGAAAACAGATCTGTCCCCTGTAGTTCTGTCTGAACAATAGTCAGATGAATCTGATGCATCTGAATATAAAGACATGCAACGCCTCTCCACTTATGAGGATTCTGATGCAGAGAATTCCATCCCATCAGCCTCTCCCTCACAGGATTTTCCCTTTGGGGAAACCCTTCATACCTTAAGGGAGCATTTCCAATGGGAGAGTCAAGACTACCCTCAGAATATAAAGAGACTCAGGGAATTCTTGGATCTTCCACAGCGCAGATTCTTGGCCATCCCTGCAGTCCTGGATGTTATGGTGAATGTTTTCCTGGAATCCAGTTTGACCCCCTGACACCCTCCCTCCTGCACCCAGAAAACCAGACTGGTACTATAGAATCCCTGACTCACAAATTTCTTTTTAAAAATCCTTCTGCTGACCCTGAAGTAATTTCTCAAGGGCCTAAAGGGATTAAAGCAACCTATGCTAAGAATCCCACCCCCTCAGATAGGGATTCCTGAGCACTAGACAGGGTAAAAAAGTATGCAGCGATACACCTCAGCTACTCTTGCTATCAGGGCACTAAATTGTCAGTTCATTATACTAAAATGTCAGCAACATACCCTGGAACTCCTCAAACAAAAAATGTCTTCCTTTCCTGCTTGTGCAGAATCTAAAGAGTTACAAGAGTTAATGCATTCTGCAAGTCAAGTAACCAAACACACCTTGCACTGTGGTTTTGATGCCCTAGAAGCTTCTTGCAGGGCAGCAGTCACTGGATCTGTCATTAGAAGGCATGCATGGCTTAAGGAACAGCCCCTGCCAGACCATGTCAAATCTAAATTGTTGGATGCCCCCTTGCACAAAGACAACTTATTTGGCACTAAGGCAGAAGAGGTCTTAAAAAAGATGGAAGAAAAAGCAAAATCTATGCAGACAGTTAAGGATTTCTTACAGGTCCAGCCACCCAGGTACAGCAGGCATTGTCCCACCAAGCACTTGTCCTTTCCTGCTCCCACTAAGCCAGTCCAGCCCAGCCCCTGGGGAACCAGACCCCCCCCCCCCAGACAGCAGCCACAGGGAATGCAGAAATCTAAGCAGTGGACTACCTCCACTTCAAAACCAGGGAGTTCTATGCCACCCTCTTATGCTAAGAATGCACAATGACTTACCTCCCCCACCCCCTCCATCTGCCCACCTTCTCTTACCCGTTGGAGGAAAACTCTCCTTTCACGCAAGCACCTGGCCCACCATTACCAATGACCACTGGGTTCTCAACATAGTGTCTCAGGGATACAAATTTTCCTTCCACACCCTTACAACCCCAAAAGGGTTCCCAGATCTACCTCCAAACCAGTGAGCAGAGGCTCAAAAGCAAATCCTTTCCCTGCTTTCTATGAGGGCAGTAGAACATGTTCCTGCAGAACATATAGGCCAAGGTTTCTACTCCAGACTTTTTCTGGTGCCCAGAAAAGAGGGCACCTGGTGCCCCCTCCTGATCTATCCATTCTAAACACATTCCTGGTGATCCCAAAATTCAAAATGCTCACCCTTGCTCACCCTCCAGCAGCTGCTACCCATGTTGTCCAAGGACGCTTGGCTAGCCACCTTAGATCTACAAGAGGCCTACCTCCACATTCCTATCAGAGAATCATGCAGGAAATATCTCCGTTTCAGGGCAGGATCTCAACACTTTCAGTTCTCTGCACTTCCCTTTGGCTTATCTACTGCTCCCAGAGTTTTCACAAAATGTCTGGCTCCAGCCATTGCCTTTTGCAGACAAAGGAATGTCCAGATTTACCCATACTTGGACAACTGCGTTATTCAGGCAGATAGCCAGGAAAAGCTTCTCAAGCACCTGACCTTTGTAAAGACCCTACTAACCTCCCGAAGGGTACACAATCAACGAAAAGAAATCCAAAACAGGTACCCACCCAAAAGATTATCTTCCTGGGAGCAAGCCTGGACACAGCATGCCAGATGTCGTTAATTACACCACAGAAACAAATTTTCCTGACTGCCTACTTCTCTCAACTAACCACCAGACCCCAGTTGTCTGCAAGGAAGATCCTGCAAGCTCTGGGGTTCATGGAACCTTGCATACTCATTCCATATGCCAGACTCCATATAAGGAAACTTCAATGGTATCTAAAATGCCTTTGGTGTCAGCACTCTCAAGACCTGGAGACTCTCATACCTATAATTCCTTGGCTCAGAAAAGATTTTCTTTGGTGGGCAACAGCATGGTCCTACAACAAGGGACTACCTATCTCACCACCCCCTGCTGCCCAGACCCTCATCATAGATTCATCAGACTATGCTTGGGGTGCACACCTGGATGGCAGGTGCATACAGGGCCAATGAACTCTCAGCAAATCCCTCTGCACATCAACCAAAAAGAGATGATGGCTGTCCAGCATGCCTTGATAGCTTTCAACCCCTTTCTCTCCCCAGGGACTCTCCTGATCAAAACAGACAACAACACTGTGATGTAGTATATCATCCAGGAGGGAGGGACTCACTCCTACCCTCTATGCAGCCTAGCCATGACCCTTTGGCACACAGCCTCTGCCATACAACTGCACCTGTTAGCACAATTCCTACCAGGTTCTCTCAACTCTCTGACAGACCAATTAAGCAGAAATCTTCTGGACCCACAAGAGTGGCAGCTCAACAGAAGAACCTTCACCCTAATAATTCAAAAATGGGGCACCCCAAAGGTCTACCTCTTTGTCTCCCATACCAACCATCAGCTCAGCAAATTCTGCACCAGGGAAAATCACTGCATGTCCTGGAAAGTGGATGCCCTGCCCTTCCCCTGGGACAGTCTATCGGTCTATGCCTTTCCTCCACTACCTCTCATCCCCAGGGTACTGCTCAAAATAAAGGAGGAAAAACCAAGGACAATTCTTACAGCTCCAGACTGGCCTTGCCAGCACTGGCACTCCTTGCTGCGCAACCTGTCCCCTCTGCCACCATGGCATCTTCCTCAGATTCCAAACCTTTTGACCCAGAGGGAAGGGGAATACATGTATCCCCAATTGCAGACACTCAGTTTGGCAGCTTGGCTTATTCCCTAACCCCGGATCAATCTGCCAACCTCAGTAAACCAGTTCTAGATGTTATACGTGAGGCCAGATACCCTGGCACTAGAAAGTCTTATGCTGACAAATGGAAATGGTTCTGCACCTAGATCCAGACTAAGAGAGCCAATACGGCACAGCCCTCCCTCCCTCTCATCCTGGATTACTTAGCTGACCTACTACACAGTGGCCTTTCTTTCTCCTCTGTAAAAATTCATGCCTCTGCTATCTCTGCTCATTTCCCCACTGAGCAGCCCCTTTTCTCACACCCTTTGATCAAACAGTTCCTAAGAGGGGTTAGCAACTTGAAGCCACCCAGAAGAGCACCAACCCCAGCTTGGGACCTTAACTTTGTCTTGGAAAAGCTCACCTTGCCCCCTTTCAAATCAGCTTCTTCTGCAGTGCTAAAATTCCTTTCCTGGAAGACAGCTATCCTTCTGGCCATCAATTCAGCCAGAAGAGTCTCTGAGCTGCAATTGCTCATGGCTGTAGCACCCTTCGTCATCTTCCATGCTGACAGGGTATCCATCAGAACTAACCCATCCGTCATGCCCAAGGTGGTGTCCAGTGTGGCTCTCAACCAATTCATTCATTTGCCCACCTTATTTCCTAAACCCCAGAACAAGGGGGAAAGGATCCTGCACTGTCTAGATGTGCACAGACAGCTCAGATTCTATCTAGACAGAGATAAATCTTTCAGAAAGTCTGATCAATTGCTGGTTAGCTTTGCTACAGGGGCAGAAGGCAAAGCGATCTCCAAACAAACCATTTCCAAATGTATAGCACACTGCATCCATTTCTGCTACAAACAACATGGAAAGCCTCCCCCCAAGGGGTCAGTACTCACTCCACCATAGCAGCCTCCACCTCTGCAACTTTCCTTAGAGAAGTCCCCACCAGGGACATCCTGGAGGCTGCCACCTGGACAGCTGTTCACACCTTTACCAAACATTACCACATGTCTCTCTTCTCCAAATCCAGGGCAGGGTTTGCCTCTGCAGTCTTGTAGGACATCCTAGCCAGCCTCTAGTTTCCTTGACTGCCTCCACCCATTTCCTCAGCTTTGGGAATCAACCCAAATGTGATGACTGCAACAGTGAAACACGAATAACATAGTACAGTTGTGTACACTTACCATAAATGTAGATATGCGAGTGTATTCATTGTTATAGCCATGGTTTCCCTCCCTCCATCCCCCTTTCTTCTCTTTCATTACAAGGGACATATTGGTATTTACTTTCTTCTGGTGTGGTTCATCCACCAGAACCTGGATCCTACTTGGGGCTCCTGACAGGTTAGCGCAAGAAAAACTGATGTAATGGCTTCGGCTGCCTTACTTTATACTACTGACGACCTGACATCAGTCCTGGAGTGACAGCAACCGACACAGAAATACAAAGTCTCTGGTACTCGGGCCAGCCGAGGGACACCCTGGCAAGGATAGCCCAAATGTGATGACTGCAACAGTAAATACACTCTAACATCTACATTTATGTTAAGTGTACACAACTGTACTTTCTTACTTAAGGATGGTTAGGCAGTGTTCATGCTGGAGAGGACTGGAGTTTGGTATGTTTGTAATAATGAGGCATAGCGTGTAGTGTTTAGAGGACCTGAGGGTTAGGCCATGGTTCTTTTATGAGTTAGACATGGCTTTGCTAGCAAACTACCCATGTTCTATAAAAGTGGGTCATGATAATTAAGGTGGTCACCTAGAATGATTGATTTATGGGACAGTTATTTGGGAAGTTGATGAGGCTGTAGGAATCTGTAGTGGTTTGAAGAGGAAATTTTGGGAAAATCCAATTAACACTGGTATCTGAGTTGGAGTTTCCTTGTACAATGATTTTTGGGTCTGTTATTGTACACATACCCTGAAAAAGATCATTTACCAGGTGTTGTGTCATTGACATGCTTGTAGCAGGTTATAATGTGCTGAAAGATGTGGGAGTATTGTTTGATTCAGAATTTGAGTTGTTTGATTCAGAATTCTGCGATTGCTAGAATATCTTGATTGTGCTGTATAAAAGCACTTGCATGGTTTATCTGGTTTCTGATGATATGGGCATTTAGGAGGGCACAGGCCAGTGCAGGAAGAGTGATTCTATTGTTGAGGAAAAAACAGTTGTTGAGTTTGGGTTGTGTTCAGTGTTGCTCTTTGAGAAGAGTATAAAGATACAGGAGGATAGTCTGAAAGAGGTTTTGGGGGTCGTTAGGGAGTGTAAAATGTGATGTTCTTCATGTTTCACTGTTGCAGTCATTACATTTGGGTAATCCTGCTGGCAGGTTGCCCTCAGCTGGCCTGAATTCCAAAGTCTTGGGTTCTGCGTCGGCTGCTGTCGCCCCTTCCCTAATGTCAGGTCGTCAGGGGTATAAAAGAAGCAGCCGGCGCTGTTTTCTTCAGTTTTTCTTGCCGCGCAGTGCCAGAAGCAAAAGCAGTTCGCAAGTGCCGGTCGGCTGACTCCTGAGATTTTCGTGTTTGAGTTTCAGATCCGAAGTCTTCAATAAAGCTAAGTACCCCCATTGGAGAAAGTTTTTTTTCTTGCTCCAGACCGATGTCAGAAAAAGTTAATAATTGTATTTCTTGTGGAAAGCAAATACCTAATAAGGATTTTCATTCTTACTGTATTCCTTGCCTAGGCCCTGATCATAACATTACTGGTTGTGTGTGTTGTGCTAGATTTAACCAACGTACTATTACGCACTATTAAGCGTCGGTATGATTTTGCTTTAAGCTTTTTTGGACGCCGGTTTAATTATCCTGAAATGTCGTCGGATAGCCATCCGACTACTTAAGTTTACAAAAAACACAAAGAATAGGATAGAGAAAAACAACCAAGGCCCAAACCGACGACGAAGCTTCTCCTAAGCCAGTCACCGGTTCTCAGTGAGGTGCTTTCGCAGCCCCTGACGCCCGCTACTTTAGAGTCCCAGGCCGCTACTGACTCCCACGTGGAGTCGGCCATGCCGCTGGATACTCAAGGTATTGGAGCCTTGGTTGCTAATACCTCAGATGGGTCCGGAGCCGCTGAGCAGGTACCGGCTTCTGAGGGTCTCTTCAGACCTAAATATCTTTACATTAAAACAACTTCATCTTTAAAAGCAAAGACTAAAGCACCTTCTAAAGCAAGGAAACAAACTCAAGAGCCACGTGGACATGCCTCTATGCCCAAAAAACAGGTGCTTAAAATGTCAGAAGACTTGATTACCTTGATCAGGGGTTCCCATCCCCCTCCTGATAAGAGGCCTAGGCAAGACACTGACTATGAATCTTCAGATCAGGTTTCCATTTCTTCTGATGAGGAATATTCTCTTCCCCCTATGAGGATTCTGATGCTGAAGAATCTACACCTTCAGCTTTTCCTCCTGAGGACTTTTCCTTTAGGAAAACCTTGCATACCATGAGGGAGCATTTCCACTGGGAAAGCCAAGATTTTTTAGAATCTAAAAAGAGGCTCAGGGATTTTCTTTTGCTACCTTAGTACAGGCCTCTAGCCATTCCACCTGTGTTAGACACTGTAGATGTGTTTTTGGAGTCTAGTCTGACCCCTTACCCCCAGCTCCTGCTAAGCCTGACAGATATTACAGGGCTCCTGACGAACACATTTCTTTTTAAAAACCCTGCTGCTGACCCAGAAACTATTTCACAGGGTCCAAAGGGAGTTAAGGCTTCCACTGCAAAAAAACATCCCCCTCTGACAGAGATTCAAGGGCACTGGATAGATGGGGAAAAAAGGTTTACACATCTGCAGCTTTGGCTATAAGGGCCTTAAACTGTCAATTTCATATGCTTAAGTATCAGCAACATGTCATGGGATTGCTTAAACAGAAAATGTTGTTAAATTCTGAATGTGCAGAAAACAAGGAAATACAGGATTTATTGTATGCAGCAGAACAAGTTGGAAAACATACTTTGCAATGTGGTTTTGATTCTCTGGAGGCCTCCTGCAGGGCTGCAGTTATGGGTTCTGTAATTATGCTTGGCTAAAGGAACAGAATCTGCCTGATCATGGTAAAGTTAAACTACTAGATGAACCTTTACAGCATGATACTTTGTTTGGTGTTAAGGCAGAAGAGGTGCTAACGAAAATGGAGGACAAAGCTAAATCTATGCAAACTGTCAAAGATTTTTTTAGAAGTACAGCCACCTAGGTTTAGTAGACACTGGCCTACAAAAATTGGTCCTTTCCTGTGTCAGACAGACCTCAAAGGGGCAGATCCAGATGCCCTAGGGGCAGATCCCAGGCGCAAGGTTCTTATAGGCCCAAGCAATGGGGTGCTTCTACCTCCAAAGCTGGAGAGGATAGATCACAAACATACAGAAAACAGTCCCAATGACTTCCCCCTGCCTGCACCAAGCACTTATTCTCTGGCAGCACCCTTAGGGGGAAAATTAGTACTTTTTGCTCAAAATTGGCACATCATAACCCAGGACAAGTGGGTTCTAAACAGTGTCACAAGGCTACAAGTTCCATTTCCATACTCTGCCAAAGGCAAACGGCTGGCCAGATCTGCCAAAAAATCAATGAGCAGAGGCACAAAAACAAGTCTCATCCGTCATGGACATGGGAGCCATTCAACAAGTACCAGAGCAAGAGCAGGGACAAGGATTTTACTCAAGACTGTTCTTGGTACCCAGAAAGGACAAGGCCTGGAGGCCGATACTGGACCTATCTATTCTGAACACTTTCCTGGATATTCCAAAATTCAAAATGTTGACTTTGCAGTAGCTTCTACCTATGCTGGACCAGAATGCTTGGCTTGTGACTTTAGACCTAAAAGAGGCATACCTGCATCAAAAATAAACCAGAACACCTTGAATTCCACACAAACTACAAAACAGAGAAAAACCAGTCCTGTTCAACTCAAATGACCACCACTGGACAATCACTTAGCGTTCATTCACTTTTAATTTGTGAACTTCTTCAGAAATAAATATGCCCTACCCAAACTTCCTTTTTTATCTGGTGTATCAGATATAAAAGGAAGTTTGGGTAGGGCATATTTATTTCTGAAGAAGTTCACAAATTAAAAGTGAATGAAAAGCGCTAAGTGATTGTCCGGTGGTGGTCATTTGAGTTGAACAGGACTGGTTTTTCCTCTGTTTTGTAGGCATACCTGCATGTTCCAATCAGACAATCATGCAGAAGATACCGAAGATTCAAGGCTGGTTCAATGCATTACCAATTCTCTGCACTGCCCTTTGGCTTATCTACTGCGCCCAGGGTCTTTACAAAGTGCCTGGCACCAGTAATTGCATTCTGCAGACAGAGGAATACAAATATATCCTTACTTAGACGACTGTCTCATTCAAGCAGAGAACAAGGACATTCTTCAACATCTGGCGTTTGTGAAAAGACTTCTAACATGCCTAGGGTACACAGACAACAAAAAGAAATCAAAACTAGTACCCTCACAAGAGATAACATTCCTGGGTGCAAGCTTAAATACAACTGCCCAGATGGCGTATCTCACGCCAGACAAACAAAGGCAACTGACTACCCATTTCAAAATGTTGGCAACAAAGGCCCAGTTATCTGCAAGAAACATTCTGCAGGCTTTGGGCTTCATGGCCTCCTCCATCCTACTAATTCCATATGCAAGACTGCATATGAGGAAACTTCAATGGTACCTAAAAAGTGTTTGGACTCAACATTGCCACAGCCTGGAAACCATCATTACTCTCATTCCTTGCCTGCAGCAGGAGTTTCGATGGTGGGCGAAGGTTTGTCACCAGAAGAAGGGACAGCCATTCACATTACCTCCAGCCAGGCAGACACAAACAACGGATGCATCAAACTATGCCTGTGGAGCCCAAATGGCAGGAAGATGCATTCAGGGCACATGGTCCTCAAACCAAATGCATCTACATATCAATCAAAAAGAGATGCTAGCAGTTCAAAATGCCCTGACAGCCTTCAAGGACCTACTTCATCCGGGACAACTACTGATAAAGACAGACAACACCATGGTCATGTGGTATATAAACAAGCAGGGGGGCACACATTCTTACCCCTTTGCAGACTAGCCATGACCTTGTGGGACACAGCTTTGACTTGCCAAGTACATCTGCAGGCACAATTCCTGCCAGGAAAGGAAAATACTCTGGCAGACTGACTAAGCAGAAACCTCATGGATCCCCATGAGTGGAAGCTGGATCCACAAGTCTTCAGCACGATAACAAGGAAATGGGGATGCCTGGACATAGATCTGTTTGCCTCCCCTCTCAATTACCAACTAAAAAGATTCTGCACAAGGACTTATCACAGACAAGCATGGAAAGTGAACGCCCTATCAGTATATGCCTTTCCTCCACTGCCTCTCCTCCCCAAGGTGCTCCTAAAGGTCAGACAGGAGAGGCCAAAGATGATACTGATTGCCCCAGACTGGCCACGCCAGTACTGGTATCCAATACTAAGGAACTTATCTCTATACCCAGCTTGGAACTTACCTCAAATACCTCGACTACTGTCCCAACAAAACAATCCGATCATGCGCAGCCAACTCAGGACATTAAACTTGGCAGCATGGCGGATAATGTAGTCATACAAAAAACACCTCTCAGTAAAGCTGTGATGGATGTCATTCTAGAAGCCAGAAGGCCTAGTACTAGAAAGTCTTATGCTGGAAAATGGAAGAGATTCTGTGCCTGGAACCAGGCACAAGGAACTGATACAGCGGTACCAAATATTCATCAGATTTTGTAATACTTAACTGAGATGCTGGACAAGGGCCTATCTTTTACATCAATTAAAATTCATGCCTCTGCCGTTTCGTTTCATTACAATACAGAGCCACCAGTTTTTTCTCAACCTTTATTAAGACAGTACCTCAGAGGAGCCAAAAATTTAAGGCCCCCAAGGAGACTACCATTACCTGCATGGGACCTCAACTATGTCTTGGAAAAACTCACCCTGCCTCTTTTTGAGCCAGCTGCTACTGCTGATATGAAGTTTTTATCTTGGAAAACAGCTCTGCTCTTAGCAATTACTTCTGCAAGATGAGTTTCAGAGCTACAGGCGCTCATGGCTGTGGAACCTTTCATCATTTTTCATCCAGGCAGGGGCTCCCTGAGGACAAACCCAACATTTATGCCTAAAGTAGTGTCCAGTGAGGCTCTTGACCAAGCCATCCATCTGCCAACCTTTTACCCAAATCCACAGAACAAGGGGGAGAGAATTCTGCATTCTTTGGACGTACACGGACAGCTTACATTCTACTTGGACAGAACCAAAGCTTTCAGGAAGACAGAGCAATTACTAGTGACATATGCTGCAAGATCACAAGGAAAGCCTATCTCAAAGCAGACTAGTTCTAAGTGGTTAGGCCACTGCATTCTTTTCTGCTACTTACACCATGGCAAGCCAGTGCCTAAGGGCATTAGGCCTCATTCCACCAGAGCTGCAGCCACCTCAGCAGTCTTTCTCAGGGGAGTACCAACTAGAGACATTTTAGAGGCGGCTACTTGGAGTTCATTGCACACCTTTACAAAGCATGAACATCTGCCACTCTACTCTAAATCCAGGGCAGGCTTTGCCACTGCAGTTTTGCAGGGCCTCATAGTCGCTCCTACTGCTGTCTAGCTCCAGCCTCCCAACCATAGCTTTGGGACTCTGCCCAAATGTAATGACTGCAACAGTGAAACACGAAGAACATAGTACAGTTGTGTACACTTACCATATGTAGATGTTCGAGTGTATTCACTGTTGCAGTCCAGGTTACCCACCCACCTTCCCCCCTTTTTTCTTTTGGATCTTATCTTTCCTTCTCTGATTTATACTACCTATGTGGTGTATTTGCTTATAGATGAAGGTAAAATTTGTATTGGTGTATTTCTGAACATATATATATATATATATATATATATATATATATATATATATATATATATATATATATATATATATATATATATATATATATATATATATATATATATATATATATATATATATATATATATATATATATATATATATATATATATATATATATATATATAGATATATATATATATATAATATATTATATATATATAGAATATATAATATATATATATATATATATATATATATATATATATATATATAAAAGTTTGGCTACCCTTTTTGGGGGCACCTGACATCTGGGGCAAGACAAACTGAAGAAAATGGCGCCAGCTGCTTCTTTTATACCCCTGATGACCTGACGTCCGAGAAGGGGTGCCAGCAGCCGACACAGGACCCAAGACTTTGGAGTTCAGGCTGGCTGAGAGCAACCTGCCAGTAGGATTACCCAAATGTAATGACTGCAACAGAGAATACACTCTAACATCTACATTTAAGGTAAATGTACACAACTGTACTTTTTTGAGTCTTTGTTATTATATAGAAGAGTGTTCCTGAGAGTGGTAGCTGGGGTTTGCCTGACTTCTGGTGGGTTGTGGTGGTGGTTGTGTGGAAGTTATGGAAGTAGGGGTAGCATCTTGATGTGATGATGGTTTGGGTCAGTGTTTTTGAAAATATATGGTGTTAGTTCTAGGAGGTGAAAAGGAAGAGGTAGAACAAGTATGTCGTGATTGGATAACTTTATTATTTGGTTATGTGTGTAGTATTTTGTAGTTCTCTTTACATTACTTCAACCATGGCATTGAAATCTTATTTCCTTGCTTTCCAGGCACTGGTAGTCTCTTCTGACACAGTTGCCATCTGTTCTGCTGCTTCTTGAGTCTTATCTGCTACCCTTCCCTTAAACAATTGAATTTTCAATAAGTAAGGAAGTGTCAATGCCTATGCCATTTACCACTATCTGGAGCCCTTAGCATGGTCTTTATAGATGCAAGATCAGATATTATTGTACCTACTTAATCTAGCCCAATTCTTTTAACTGCAGGAATAAAGTAATTTGAGCTCTTGAGGCAATTGCTGCATGCTGCATCACTCTCTAGTACTACTGTCCCTCCTTGTGCCTCCTGATACACCGTCATTATTACAGGACGTATTCCAATCATGCCCTATAATTCGAATCCCATGCTGGAAATTTATTTCACCAGGATTCTGCTCGGCTCTAGAACTGTAGATGTTCATCGTGTTTCACTGTTGCAGTCCTTACAAAATGGGTTATCCAGCTCCCGGTAGCCCACAGTCGACCAGAATACCAAAGTCCTTGGTATATGACATTGGCTGCCCTCGGTTTAGGCCTGACTTCAGGTACAAAGGAAGGCAGCCAATGCCATTTCCTCAGTCTTTCTTGCCACTGAGCCCGAAGCAGAAGCATTTTACACGAGTGATGGTCTGCCGAGTACTTTCTTTTTGTATTCCGACTGCTTAGTTGGACATCCTCAGATAAGTACCCTGTTGGGGACCCTCTTTTCTTGCTTTAACAAATGTCAGAGAAAGTTAATAACTGTCTTGCCTGTGGAAAACAGATTCTGCACCATGATTTTCACTCCTATTGTATTACTTGTTTGTGCCTTGAGCACGACGTCCCTAATTGTGTTCTCTGTGCTTCTTTCAACCCATGTACCATACACCGTAGAGCTAGGATCTTGTTCAAGCATTTTGGAGTTTGGCCTAAGTTCGTCAGTATGGCATCTTCTGGTCTCCTGACTTCAGATGTTCCTAAGAAGTGCAAGGATAAGGACTGCGACAGGTTTAGGGTCAAATACCCGACAACATCCCTGTTAAGTTGGTTGTCAGCCCAGCAGTAGTGAGGTGCTTTCCTTGCCCCTGCAGTCCACGGATGTTCAGCAGCAGGTGTCTGCGGAGGCCTTTTCTGAGTCCTCCATACCGCAGGCTTCCACTTCGTCTTCTGACCCTCTGCCAGTCGCCGCCTCTGATGGATCCGGAGCCGCTAAGCAAGTGCCTGCTTCTGAGGCCTCTTTTCTCTGCCCGGAGACCAGATCCAGACGACCTTGATTCAGACTTCTGCAGTGGCTAGGTGTCCTGAGTCCCTCTGGCATTTTAGCAGGCTGTCCAGCCAAAAATCTACTCCAAAGCAGGCGCCGGCCTCCCCTCAAATGCCACTTGCTCAAATGGTTGAAATGGCTAGTGATCTCTTGAACCTTATCAAGGGCTCTCAGCCACCTCCTCCCAAGAGGATTAGGGAATTGTCCCCAGAAGATTTGTCTGCCTCAGACTCTGAGGTTTCCAGAAGATTTTTCTTTTGGGGATACACTGAATACTCTTAGGGAGCATTTCACATGGGAAAGTCAGGACTGCCCTCAGTCTAAGAAACTGATTAGGGAATTCCTGGATTTGCCACAGCATAAACCTTTGGCTATCCCTCCGGTTTTGGAAGTTGTTGATGTTTTCATGGAGAATTTCACTCCTAATTCTGTTCCTTCTGCTCCCAGAAAGCCTGACCGGTATTAGAGAGTTCCTGATTCTCATCAGTTCCTTTTCAAGAATCCTACTGCTGATCCAGAGATTAATTCTCAGGACCCTAAGGGTGTTAAAGCCACGGTAGCTAAAAATCATGTTCCTTCTGATGGGGAATCTAGGGCCTTGGATAGATGGGGTAAAGTTTTATACTTTTTCCACCCTGGCTATTAGGTCTGTTAGTTGTCTTTTTCATATGCTTAAGTATCAGCAGCATACTTTGGAGGCTATCAAGGCTATAATTGCTGGTGTTTCTTCCCTGATGGAGAGTAAGGACATGCAAGATTTATTGAATTTTGCCACTGTTGTCACTAAACATTCTCTACATTGTGGTTTCAACTCTTTGGAGGCTTCTTGCAGGGCAGCAGACACTGGTTCTGTCATTATAAGACATGCTTGGCTCAGGGAACACCCCTTTCTGAACCTGTCAAATCTTAAATTACTGGATGTGCCTTTGCACAAGGACAATGTTTTTGGTAGCAAAGCAGAAGAGGTGTTGAAAAAGTTGGAGGTTAAAGCCAAATCTATGCAAACTGTTAAGGACTTTCTACAAGTTCAGCCTCCTCATTTTAGTAGACATTACCCTTCTAAGAATTGGACTTTTCCTGACCCTAGTAAACAGAGTCGCACTAGGCCTAGGGGTTACATGTCTTCTAGGGGACCGACTTCCACCCCTCAAAAGGTTAAGCACTGGCAGGCTTCCTCTTTAGAATCGGGGAGTTCTAAGCAAACTTCCCAAAGCAAGAATTCCCAATTACTCCGGCCTTCCCCTGCCTGCCTCTGTGGGTCCAAGGTTTCCTTTGGGGGGAAGGTTTGCCATTTTTGTAGATGTCTGATTTACCATCACAGACGACAAATGGGTGCTCAAAATAGTATCCCAAGGCTACAAGTTCTCCTTTCACACCTTCCCTGTCCACCAAGGATACCCAGATATATCCCCCCAAATCAAAGGGCAGAAGCAGAAAAACAAGTTTTTTTCTTTGCTAAACCTGGGAGCAATAGAGCCAGTTCCTGCACTACAGATAGGCCAGGGTTTCTACTCAAGACTTTTCCTGGTTCCCAGAAAAGGGGGCACCTGGCGCCCTATTCTGGATTTGTCCATTCTAAACACTTTTCTGGTGATTCCCAAATTCAGAATGCTCACTCTTCAGCTCTTGCTGCCAATGCTGGCCAAGGATTCCTGGCTGGTGACTTTGGATCTCAAAGAAGCTTATCTAAGCATCCCAATAAGGGAAAGCTGCAGGCAGTTCCTTCACTTCAGGGTGGGGAACAGGCACTTCCAATTCTCTGCACTGCCCTTTGGCTTATCTACTGCTCTCAGAGTTTTTACCAAATGCTTGGCTCCAGTCATTGCTTTTTGCAGGCAAAGAAACATTCATATTTACCCTTACCTGGATGATTGTCTTATTCAGGCAAACTCTCCCGAGCAACTTCTAAAGGAACCTTCTCACCTCTTTGGGCTACACCATCAACAAAAAGAAGTCAAAATTGGTACCCACCAGGGAGATTGTATTCCTGGGAGTGAGCCTGAACACAGCTGCCCAGATGGTATTCTTCCCTCAAGAGAAACAAATGGATCTTTCAAATTACTTCAAAAATTTGGCAAGCATGACTCTGATCTCTGCAAGTCAATTCCTGCAAGCCCTGGGATTCATGGCTTCATATATTCTGATGATTCCATATGCCAGACTGCATATGGGAAAAATGCAATGGTATCTCAAAAACCTTTGGTGTCATCACACTCAGGATTTAGACTTTATACTTCCTCTGATTCCCTGTCTGCAGATGGAGTTTCTTTGGTGGGCGACAGCCTGTGCACAGAACAAAGGCCTGCCTTTATGTTCACCTCCTGACAGCCAGACTCTCACCACAGATGCCTCAGACTACGCTTGGGGAGCACATCTAGAGGGCAGATGCATTCAGGGGACTTAGAACTCTCAACAGGTTCATTTGCACATATCATTTGCACATAAATCTGAAGGAATCAATGGCAGTCCAGCAGGTATTGATAGCTTTCAAACATCTTCTCTCTCTTGGTACTCTTCTGGTCAGGACAGACAACACCACAATCATGTAGTACTTCAGCAAGCAGGGAGGGACGCATTCTTACCACCTGTGCAGACAAAGCATGACCTATGGTCCATAGCAGCTTCCATGGGCATTCATCTGATAGCTCAGTTTCTTCCAGGAAGGCTCAACACCTTGGCAGACTGGTTAAGCAGGCAGGTCCTGGAACCTCACGAGTGGCAATTAAACAAGACCATCTTCTATCCCATCATTCAGCATTGTGGCACTCCCCAGGTAGATCTCTTCTCATCTCCATCCAGCCACCTTCTTCCACCTTTTGCATCAGGGATCATCACAACAAAGCTTAGAAAGTGGATGCTCTGTCCTTCCCCTGGACACAGCTCTCGATCTATGCATTCCCTCTTCTGCCTCGTCTTCCCAGAGTGCTGTTAAAGATAAGGGGCGAAAAACCAAGGGCCATCATCATAGCTCCAGACTAGCCCAGACAACATTGGTATCAACTACTTCACGGTCTCAGCCTTGGCATCGTCCCCTGATACCAGATCTCTTGATTCAGGAGGGGGGAAAATTCTGCATCCTCATCTTCAGACTCTGCATTTAGCAGCTTGGCTCATAATTTAAACCTTTCCCAACAGGTGGTTGAGGTCCTTTGTGAGGCCAGGAGGCCTGGCATTAGGAAGTCTTATGCAGATAAGTGGAAAAGATTCTCCATTTGGATGCAGACTAGAGGGGAAGACCCTTCTCAACCTACTCTTCCTCTTATTCTGAACTATCTGGACTTTCCTTTTCTACTATCAAAATCCATGCTTCAGTTATTTCTGCTCATTGTTCCTTTGAGCATCCCATTTTCTCTCATTCCTTGATGAAGCAGTTCCTCAGGGGAGCTAGCAATTTAATGCCTCCCAGAAGGACACCTACTCCTGCTTGGGATCTCAATTTTGTACTTGAGAAACTTACTCTGCCTCCTTTTGAACCAGCTGCCTCAGCAGACCTGAAGTTTCTCTCCTGGAAACTGCCTTTCTGTTGGCGATTACTTCAGCTGGAAAAGTTTCTGAGCTGCAGGCCTTAATTGCAGTAGAGCCTTTTATCATCTTCCATGTGGATCGGGTTTCTCTTCGAACTAATCCCTCCTGTATGCCTAAGGTGGTTTCTAGCCTGACTCTTAACCAGTTTATCCACCTGCCTACCTTCTTTCCTAACCCTCAGAATAAAGGGGAAAGGTTACTGCATTCCCTGGAAGTGCATAGATAGCTTAGATTGTACCTGGACAGGACTAAATCTTTTCGAAAGTCGGATCAGTTGTTGGTCAGTTTTGTTCCTGGAGCTCAGGGCAAAGCTATTTCTAAACAGACCATTTCTAAGTGGATTGCTCATTGTATTCACTTTTGTTTGTTACAGCATGGCAAGGTTCCTCCTCAGAGTATTAAGACCCATTCTACTAGACCTCAGCAGCTTTAAGAGGTGTACCTACTAGGGACATACTGGAAGAAGCTACGTGGACGTCTGTCCACACTTTCACTAAATATTACAATTTACCCTTGTTTTCAAAGTCCAGGCTGGTTTTGCCAATGCAGTGTTGCAGGGCATCCTTGCCAACCCTTAAACAGTGGATGTTCCTCCTCCCTTTTGTTTTTTGTTTTCCTGGGCTTTGGGAATCAACCCATTTTGTAAGGACTGCAACAGTAAAACATGATGAATATAGTACAGTTGTGCATACTTACCATAAGTGTAGATGTTCAAGTGTATTCACTGTTGCAGTCCTGGTTCCCCCCCCCCTTCCATCCCCCTTTTTTCCTAGGGGGCAGACTGGATTTTTCTTTTCCTGGTCTAACCTTTTTTTGGGGTCTCCTGACAGTTAAGGCAAGAAAAACTGAGGAAATGGTGTCTGTTGCCTTCCTTTGTACCTGACGTCAGGCCTAAACCGAGGGCAGCCAACGTCATATACCAAGGACTTTGGTATTCTGGCCGAGTGTGGGCTACCGGGATCTGGATAACCCATTTTGTAAGGACTGCAACACTGAATACACTCTAACATCTACATTTATGGTAAGTGTACACAACTGTACTTTTTGCCTGGGATTTACATACTCACCTTCGTAATTCTGTTTCCAGACTGTTGGCCCCTATCTGCCGCAAACCTTCCTTGCCTATGTTTTTTTCCTCCTTTATTCTAAAGTTATCCCTCTCCTGAGTAATAGCATCATGTCCCTTTTCCCCCTGTCTGTGGTATTCAGATGAGCAGCCACCCCTGAATCCATTGTTTTACAAGAGCCTCATGTTCAGCTCTGTCCAAATGTATCTTGCAGCACTGCTATTTGCATCCTGTTCATCTATAGTTAGGATAATGCTGTTTACCTTTTTGCTGTACATCATCATCAGACCCCTTTTTTTACATGGGGTCAGGGTATTGTGTTAACTGTCGCCAACTCTCCCGATTCACTGCCACACTCCTGCCTTCTTCAACACTCATGCCTGACTGTCGCAGATCTTCTTTCACACAGTTCATCCACCCCATTGCTGGACATCCTCGCTTCCTCTTAACGTCTTCCTGTCTGTCCCAAATCTTCTCACCAGATTGTCTTCTGCTTTTCTACACATGCCCAAACCACTGTAATCTGTTCTCTTTGATATTTTCTGCAATTGAAGCTACTTTGGCTTCTGCTCTTATGTCCTCATTTCTTCGTCTGTCCCACAGTGTGCATCCTGTCACCTTTCTGAGGAACTTCATTTCCATGACCTCTAGTTTCTTCAACTGTTCTGCCTTTATTGGCCATGTTTCTGTAACATACAGTAGTGCTGGTCACACCACTGTCTTGTACACCTTACCTTTCAGCTTCCTCTGTCATAAACTACACCTGATACTCTATGCCAGTTGTCTGCAGCCCCTCTGATTCTAGCTTTGAGCTCTTCATTCAGACTTACCCTTCTTTTTTTATTTATTTTATTTTTATTTATTTTGTTTAACATTTGTTGACCGAGGAAGTCCGACTAGGTTCCACAGATCCTGTTTTCAGCGGAGGCCCGGGGAGAAATGCTCCAGAAGCATGTCTTTAGAATGTGGGAGGAAACCCACGCAAACGCAGGGAGAACATGCAAACTCCACACAGAAGGCACCCCAGCCGAGAATCAAACCGGAGAACCTCTTGCTGTGAGGCGACAGCATTAACCGCTGCACCACTGCCCCGCATTGTTGTACATACCAGACAATTTGCAGTTCATGTGAGTATAGAAAACAAATGTACTCACTTCAGTTTCTATTCTTTAACTCCTTGTACCAGAACATAAATCTGATGCATAATCTTCCACACAATTGCATATCCATCCTTTTCAGTCAATGGGTTTCACTACTGCATGTAGCATTACTGCAACCTTTTTGTTTTCCAGACATTTTCACTTTGTAATACTTTTCCTAATATTAGCCCCCCTCCAGTTTGTCAAAGACACAAAAAAGCCATGTAGTTATATGCATACATTTTTTTTTGGGGGGGGGAGGGGTCTCTTGGCTCATCAAGGAAATGCTCCCTGTTAGGTGATCACTGAAACAGATAATGTGAGAGTGTTCAATCTCGCCGTTTGTTCTTACACACGGGTTCGGAGCCGATCCTCAGCTCCGAGTTGGCCGCATAGCAAAGCTCTGCATGTAAGAGAAGCTCGAGACCAGGCTATATCCCACAATCCTCCCTGCCATTACTCAGATCTAGTTTGCCACTGCAACAGGTCACATCGCTACAGACAGCTCGGACCAGAGATTTAGTTGTTAGACAGATAAGATAGTCTTTTTTCTTCTTTTTCTTTTTTCAAAAGTTATTACTCTCCTATAGTTTTTTGTGGATATTTTATATTTCTATACTATAGTGTGTTTGTGTGTATATTATAGTTAGTTTTTTTATAGGTTTCTCTTTGGGGCCTACCCTTACTTAACTGTAAATACTTTTAAACTTAAACTATTAAACTTTAAATACCTCTTCTTTAAGTTATGTCTGAAAAAGCCAAGTCTGGTTTCAAAAGGTGTCAGTGTGGACAGAAAATGTCCATCACTGACAACCACATTTCCTGCGTCTACTGTCTTGGCCCTCTCCACTTGCAAGAGGATTGCTCTATTTGCCATTCCTTCAGTGGGAGGGTCATGACAGATAGACGCAGGAAACTTATTGATAGGGGGCTTCTTAAGCCTGCCTTCCAAGAGGCCTTGGACAAGTCTGACCAGGCTTCTAAGTCTTCGAAGGGGTCGAAGATGTCGGAGCCCATGTCATTGGCTCCGAGTACATCTTCTAGAGTTCGTTCGCCGGTTCCACAGACTTCGGGGCCGAGCGTCGAACGTTTGTCTCTCACTGAGCCCCAGGTCTTGGAACCGGTGTCGGAACTACCACTACCGTCTATTCTTCGGTCGGTGCCATCTTCGGCCAATTCGACCCGATCTTCCAGACCATTATCTGATACTGATGTGGAACGTGTCATGCAGAAACTTATGGAGAACACGGCCCTTTCCAAATTGATTGCAGTTTCCTCCCATTTGGTGTCGAAACTAGAAGGCCTTCCTTTATCTCCAACAGGTCCTCCTTCGAGACCCATCCAGTCTTCGGAGCCGGAAGAGGATGAGCCGATGATAGTGGAGCCCTCGGTGCCGAAACCATCCATTGCACGATCGACACCATTTACCTCGACTCCATCGGAACCGATAGGTGAGTCACGGAGTCGACTATCTCTCCTTGGTTCCGGGACCGAGAGTCGTACCGACCTTTCAGTTCTGACTCTCCTTCTCGGGGCCTCGGCTCCGTCCTCGGGGTCAAGACCCATGGGCCCCGTGTCTCGGATTCTTCCATGTTCTTCGGAACCGGGGGAGTCCTCGACCTGAGGTTCAGGGGTTTTTGACCTTATGAGGAAGGTTTTGTCTACACATGCAACCACTACATCGGACGCGTCTTCTCCCTCCCTTAAGGAGCCGCTCTCCGTTTCTGTTCCCACGACACATCCAAAGCGTGGAGCACCATTGACTCAGCCATCCCTAGAGGATGCCCCCTGTTCCTCGGAGGCCTCACCGGAATCCCCCTCCGATGAGGTCCCGAGGAAAAGATTGTGCAAGAGGAGGCACTTAGACTCCCCACAGGAATCTCTAACTTCTGACACTGACTTGGATGAGTCAGAGGGGTCCCCAAAATTCCCCTCAGAGGATGTCTCATTTGCAGACATCTTGGAGATATTAAAAGAGGGGTGATTGGCAGTCCCTAGCCCCCACTGAGGACGAGTCGTTGTTGCTGAAGGCATTTGGTGCTCAACCTTCTACCTCCTGGGTTACTCCGCCCTTCGATGAGTTAATGGATTTGATTGCTCGAAGGGCGTGGGAGACACCGGACACAGTGGAACCGGTCCCTCGAAAACCAAGTAAATTTATTACTGCTCCCCAGGACAAGACCTATCTCACAAAAGGAGTCCCTGTTGACGCTATGGTGGTGGCCGCAGCCACTAAAAAGGAGATGTCGGAGTCTTCCTCTTCTGTTCATCCTCCTAATAAGGATTCTAGGACTATGGACAGATACGGGAAGCGCATTTTTAGTTCAGCGACTTCTTCCATGCGTTCGCTAAACTATTTGACACATTTTACACGACTACAGAGGGATCTCATCAAGGAACTGAGAGATACCCTCCAGGGAAACACAGATGCTGTTTCAGATAAGGTGACAGCACAACTCAACACCCTTACCACCGTAGTGAACTCGTCCATGAGGCTCATCTCGTATGCGGCTGAAGGGTCGAGTAGGGCCGCAGCTTCAGCGATTGCTCTACGAAGACAATCCTGGATGTGGCTGTGCTCTTTTGCGGAAGCCTTCAAGTCTTCTTTCGCCAACGCCCCTTTGATGGTGCCACTCTTTGGGCCCAAAGTGAAAGAGGCATTAACTCGGTGTGAGCAGGAAGGAAAGACTCTGTCTGCTGTCGGAGTCCATTTTTCCGTTCCATCCAGACCGTACCCCAAAGGGCAACGAGGCAGAAAAATGTGGTTCTGTAGAACTCTGGGATCTTTCCAGGCCACACAGAGTGAACCCCCCCCCCAGAGGCAGAGGGGGGGGCAGACATGGAAGACGCCGCCCCGGCGGCAGAGGGGGTCCGCAGAACCAAGGCGACAGGGATATACTATCCCTGGTAAACCTTTCCAGCACTCCTGAATGGGGGCCTGACTGTCCTGCTCTGGAGGCAGTCGGGGGTCGCTTGGCTTTATACCCACAGGCCTGGCAAACTCTCACCTCAGACTCCTGGGTAAAAAGCATTGTAACCAGAGGATACAAAATACCCCTTATTTCAACTCCACCCCAACAAAGAAGGTCTCCAGATGTGCCACCCCGTCTGCGAGGCCAAGCAGCAATAGAAATTTCAAAGCTGCTCAAAAAAAGAGTCATTCAGCCAGTCCCGGCAGACCAAAAAGGATCCGGAACTTACTCAAGGTTCTTTTTAGTTCCGAAAAAGACAGGGGACTGGAGACCCATTTTGGATCTCAGAAATCTCAATACCTTCGTGAAGAAGGAAAAGTTCCGGATGGTCACGCTTCAATCGATCCTTCCATTTTTACAGAAGGACAACTGGATGTGCTCGATAGATCTCAAGGACGCGTACTGCCACATCAAGATGGCCAGAACGTCCAGAGATCACCTGCGCTTCCGGCTGGGAGTCAGTCATTTTCAATTTCGAGCCCTGCCCTTTGGGCTCACCTCAGCCCCCAGGGTATTCACCAAGTGCATGGCAGTGGTAGCGTCTCACTTGAGATGTCTAGGATTCCGGGTGTTTCCCTATCTGGACGACTGGCTCCTCACCGCCACCACCGACCGTCTCCTCATACAAGCAAGAAACTAGAAACTATACAGTCAACCTTTGTTCCCACCTAGGGATTTCCATAAACTTCAAAAAATCTGTCTTACTGCCCTCACAGCATATTTAATTTATCGGAGCGGACCTAGATACGCGTTTAACATTGGTAAAGCTCCCTCAAGTAAGGGCTTCATCCCTCAAGGAACAGGTTCTGCTGCTGCTGCAATGCAGGAAAGCCCCGGCCAAATTGGTGTTGAAAGTTTTGGGACTCATGGCAGCATCCCTGATTGCGATTCCCATGGGAAGGTTGCACATGAGGCTCATCCAATGGCTGCTGTTCACGCAGTGGTCGTTCCAACAGTTACTCCTAAAGTACGAGATCCTGATAACAGATTCTTGCAAGCGAGACCTCTCATGGTGGGTGTCCAGCCAGGATCTCACTATGGGTCGTCCATTTGTTCTACCAAATCCGACAGCCACTATAACCACGGATGCTTCCCTGATAGGGTGGGGGGGACTTTTTCAGGGAAGAACAGTCCAAGGGGAATGGTCCAACATCGAGTACAACCTGCACATAAATGCTCTGGAAATGAGGGCAGTATTCTTGGCGTTGCAACACTTTCAAACCCTCCTACCTCTAGGGACAGTAGCAGTTCAGACAGACAAACATGTCTGTACTCTGGTACATAAACAAACAAGGGGGAACCAGATCTTACCCATTATGCAGAGAGGCCATGAGAATTTGGCAATGGGCAGAGTCCACAGGTCGCTTTCTGATAGCAACGCACATCCCGGGGTCATCCAACGTCATTGCGGACAGGTTGAGCAGAGCCATCCTGTTACCTCATGAGTGGTCCCTCAAACTACAAGTGGCGGAAAGAATTTTCCGCAAATGGGGCCAGCCTTGCTGCGATCTATTCGCCTCCCCGATGAATACCAAATGCAGAAGCTATTTTGCCCTTCTACTCCCTCCAGGGGATGTCCCCAGGGACGCACTGATACACGATTGGCCCCCGGGTCTCCTATATGCATTCCCACCTATCCCCTTGATTCCCAGATTTCTCCAGAAAGCCATGAATCTGGAAAGGACAATTATACTCATAGCCCCATTCTGGCCTCGACAGATATGGTTCCCCTTTCTTCGAGCCCATCAAACAGAGGAACCTTGGATCCTGGACCCAGTACCAGATCTACTGACACATTTGTCGGGAGTTCCTCGCCCTTCTCTTCTATCCCTCAAACTAGCAGCTTGGCTGCTCCAATTCCCCGCCTAGCCAGGTCTGATCTACTTTCTCCGGCAGTGCAGCACATTTTGGCTGCCTCTCATAAGGCTTCCACCACAAAACTCTACAACAATAAATGGAAACGCTTTGTGTACTGGGCATCTAGTCAACACTTGGACTCCCTGGTTGCTCCTTTACATAAAGTTCTAGAATTTCTTTCCATCCTTTTCCATGAAGGGGCCTCTACTTCCACATTAAGAGTGCAGTTGGCTGCCATATCCAACTTCCATGTTGGTGAGGACGGTTCTTCTATTATGTCCCACAGGCTTTGTAAAGCATTTATGAAAGGTTCCTTCCATCTTGACCTCCGTCAGAGACCCTTTATTCCCATGGAATTTAAATTTGTTGTTGTCACAACTAATGTTACCACCTTCGAACCAGCCTCTTCTTGCCCCCTGAAGTTTCTGTCGTGGAAGACTCTTTTTCTTGTAGCGGTTACTTCAGCTCGGAGAGTGTCAGAGCTGCAAGCACTGTCAATTAAACCGCCTTACTTAATTTTTCACCCAGATAGAGTTTCTTCTGAACAAATCCGTCCTTCCTTCCTAAGGTATGTTCTGTCATAAATATTAATCAGTCCATTGAACTCCCTACTTTCTTCAAGAACCATACCAGCAAGTTGGAATATATGTTGCACAAGTTAGATATCTACAGACAACTCAGATTTTATTTAGATAGGACTAAAGACTACAGAAAAACAGATCAACTTTTTGTTGCATTTGCAGACAATAAAAAGGGCATGGCAGTTACAAAACGTACGCTTTCTAAATGGCTTACTGATTGTATAGCCTTTGTGTATTCTAAGTCAAATCAGGCCTTACCCACCAAACCAAAAGGCCATTCTACTAGGTCCGTCTCCACTTCCTTGGCTCATGCAGCTCGCCTGCCTTTGGACACGATTTGTGCAGCAGCCACGTGGTCTAAACCACATACTTTCATCGCTCATTATAGGGTTGACAAAGCCTCCAAAGACAGGACATCCTTTGGTTCCACTGTGCTCAGGAACGTTCTTCCATGAGTCACTCAGGGTGACGGAGCTAGGGACGCTACCCGTGTGTAAGAACAAACGGCGAGATTGAACACTCTCACATAAAGAAGTTATGTTCTTACCATAACGTTCCATGTGGAGTGTTCATCTCGCCTTTGTTCTTACATTCCCCCCCTTCCCTCCCTCGCGTGTTTGGAAGAACGAGTAGGACTAGAGTCTGGTCCACATGTCTTTACCTCTTCCGGGTATGTTTCGTTACCCTTAGTTGATTTGTCAGTGAGATGGTGTCTCTAAATTTTTTCTTTTGTGACGGTATGTAGCCTTAGCACCTCAGGGTTATTGTTAGTCTGGTTTGCTTGCAAACTAGATCTGAGTAATGGCAGGGAGGATTGTGGGATATAGCCTGGTCTCGAGCTTCTCTTAGATGCAGAGCTTTGCTATGCGGCCGGAACCCGTGTGTAAGAACAAAGGCGAGATGAACACTCCACATGGAACGTTATGGTAAGAACATAACTTCTTTTTATGGCCAGATCATGAGTGAAAATGTTCTCTGAACTAGCCCAACAACCCAGTTAAGGAAGGAAGAAAGAAATAATCCTTTGGTTTATTCTACTAATTCACTTACTCTTGCTTGAATTTTGTATAACAGAAATAGAAATTGCTGCCTAAGTCTGTCTAGCCTTTTCATCATCCAATCCCAGAGCAGGGAAAACAACTTGTGTATTGTCTCATTGTCCACTCAGGCCTTAAGTATCAATTTCCATAACCTACTCTTCTCTCATTAAACTTAGTTTTATTGTTTTTACTTTGTATATTGCAGAGCCACAACCAGTCAGTTAACTGGCGTTATAGCCTTCCTTGCAAATTAATGCATTGCCCTTTTAATACTCATTTTAGTCTATTATGTTCTGTGAGGTCACTTTGAGTAGCTTAATTTCAGCTGTCCAGTGTAAAAACAAAAACTTAGCAAAGGGAGCCAGTGAATTTGTCTTTTTGTATAAATTTCAAATCAACCAGAAAACGTGAGGAGAAAACTCCGGCTGAGAAGAATTCTGCAGCTGTTCAGCAAAAAAAAAAGTTCAAGCTTCAGCTTTGGTGCAAGACATGACTTTCAGTAATTTAGAGGAAAAAAATAAGTCAAATGTGCTCAGAGCTGATTAAAATAAAAAATACACTAAAGGTGTATATAAACTCAAATAACAAAAGGTTGGAAAAAATGGAAGAAGCTTTATACAGATATTCATATGAGCAACTGCAAAAATCAGGTCAAAATGAAGAAAAGGCTGTCTGAGTGTGAGACTGACCGAATGGGTAAACAACCCTTAATAAATAGCTTCCCTTTCCCAACTGATTGCTAACATCACTGATCTTCAGCTTCATCTGGTCACAGCTACTACTCTTTTCGATACCCCTGCATCTGGTGTCTGCTTAATTCCTCAGGTGGAAATGCCTGCAAGTGAAAACAAACTAGGAGACTTGTAGGCAGCTTTAGAACAGTAACTTTTGCATTATTTTTAGTACTAAAAAGCTCTTTCATTAAAAATAAAATGAACTGTTGTACAAGCTTTTGTCTCACATGATTATGCATTAAATTCTCTTCCTTCCACAAGCTTTACTGGAAAAGCTCACCCAGACTCAGCCACAGCTTCCTGTGTGGGAGTGGTTAGTTTGTTTTTGCTTTCTTGTATTTTGTATGTCTTTATTGCCTTCATATATTGTTATTTGCTTTCCTCTGTTTTTCTTGCATTCTGCTTTTAATTGCATATTTAAACTAGGAAAGAGACCGCAGCTGTGTCTCTTGTGAGTCACTCGTCCTGGTGCGGTTATGTTTTTAAACTCAGCTTTCTTTTTGGTTGCCTGCCTCTTATGTTAATTTGACTACATATCTCTTCCCTCTCCTCTTTCATTGGCTATTGTGATTAAGCATAAAATTATCATTTTGCGTAGTCATTTCCATTCAACTATTTAAATTTATTGGCCACCCACTATTCCATACAACCATAATACAAAGTACCCACCTCCTTCTAATCTTGCTCTTTTAAAATTAGTGGCTGTTCACTTAGCTAGATAAAGCTTAAGTTACCCTCTCTTTCATATCTAGCTGCTTATTGCACATTGCAGCTCTTAGAAAATTAACCCGTTTTTCCACCCTACCTTTAAAATTTGCAACATCTACTCCAAGGCCACCAATTATTGGACAGCCCACATTCTGCCTGTCAGTAGTCCTCTTGGGATTAGTGTTTCTGTATTGCTCCTGGTGAGAGAAGGAGCATAGAGACATTATTTCTTGGAGACTGCTGATCACTAGAAAACGTAGTAACTGCTTCATAAGTGCCAGCTTGGAATTTATACTTATATTTTGCTTCTGGTGAGAGGATAAGCAGAGTGCATTGATTCCTGGCTGTTTTTGGTTGGGCAGTGAGTGTCTGTGCTTGACCTTTCCGATTGGTCTGGTTGCAATTCAAGGCATCTACCAGGAAAAGGCTACAACAAACCTACAAACCTTTACATCATCTGGGACAAGACTGTGGATCACCAAACAGGCTGCAGCCTGCTTCTCATTGTGGGACTGGTACTACTGTTTCGCTTCTGGTGAGAGAAGAAAGAAAGCAGCATTGTATCCCAGCAGAGTGAAGCTGTAGTAAGACCAGCACTAGTAGTAGCCAGACAGTAGGCATTCAGGTGACTCCCCTCTTTTCATAAGTTTTGACAAGCAAATTCTTTCTTTGCAGTAAATACTGTTTGATTTGCTTCTAACTTCAGAAAATCTGCTTAAATACTTTGTCCATAAGTCATCAAGGTCTACTTATTAGTTTCCCCTCAAGTGTTTGGCAGTGCCCAGTATAGACAGACACCTTAAGTTGACATTTTTCCTGTAAAAGCAGTATTTATATTTCACCAATACCAAGTTGCACAGAGAACAACTAGTTTGCAGTGACAAGCACTGCCCCCAGAGATGACAGCACTTTATATTCTCACTCCATTTGTCTAATCAATAAAAAAGGGTCTGTTGCCATTTATATGAACTTTCCCTCTGTCTCTATTACCAGCTTGGTGGATGTGGGCATCCTGAGGCAATGTGGAAATTGCCTCATGTTTAATGACAACCAGTTAATTCTCAAACAAACTAATATGATGCGTAAGATATATATTTATACAATGTCACTGGAGGCACGTTCTCACATAAAAGCAGTCCTAATGTTAATAAGATTTGTCAGTAGTAAACACCCAGCATCCATCACACACAATTCAAAGCAGACACACAGGCCCACATATGCTGAGGCACTTAAATGTAACCTTCCTAAACCCCAATGACTTCCTAGATGGCACACAACAAACACCCTCAGCAGCCCCGAATGCACTCTTTCAAAACACCCACATCAGTACATGCAGCCACATTTCATGGAGCCTTTATGTCTAAGCCTATAATGCAAGCCACCACGTAATTCAACATTCCAGGCAATGGAGACTCCATTGTGAGACACACTGATGTCCGTCTCACCCGGCTGGGTAAAGAAAAAGTAACTGTCAGTTGCTTACCAGGCCAGGATCCACCACATTACACATGCACTCTGGTCATTAGACCACAAGTACCAGCATGATTCGGTCATAGTCCATATGGGTGTAAATGATCTAAGACGTACCTTCCTAGACTATATGAAGAGAAACATCATAGACCTCTTAGAATGTGTGTCCCAGGCTGGTATGAGTCTAGCACTGAGAAGCATTTTATCTTCTCCAAGGATGATGCTACAATACGAACAAAAGATGACTGACTTTATTAATAAGTTTCTGGTGTCATTCTAAGGGGGTGCAATATTTGTCAGTATGGAAGGAGAAGGTCAACAGTACACACTGCTTTCCAGGGATGGTCTGCACCTCTCCACTCTAGCCTTTTGAATATTAGCTAATACATGGTCCTCCCCCATAGTGCTTTTATAGGCAACACCAAACTGAAAGTAATTTCAACACAGCAAATCAAACCAAAAAAAAAAAAAAGCTAAAGGTGTTGCGACGTCCCTACTCTGGGACAGTAGCCAAGGAGCCTGAATCCTCACCACTGACACTGGAGACAGAAGTTCACTTGGAACAAAAATGGATACACCCAGTATTTCCAAATGCAGCTGTGCATCAAGCACAATTTCCCTTAAGAGCACAAAGTGAGCACAGTCTGTCCGGGTGCTGGGTATTCTCTCTCCCTCCATATCCCCAGTAAGACTCCTTACTGACACAGCTGTAGGGTTGAGTCCTCAGCTGAGTTTCCAAGCCAAGTCCTCCAGCATTCTCTGTAAACTGTGGAAGAAATTTACTGACCTTTATTGCTTCTGTGGTTTGTTTATTCCCTTCCCCATTACCTCCATGACCCTGGCAAAGAGTCAGCATCTCCCTTTCATGCTGACTGCTCTCCTTTTCTTCAGCCTCCAAATGCCTCAGTCTCTCTGCTGATTCTAATTCCAAATGTTTGGTCTCCAGTTCAAGTCTCTTTAACTCCAGAAGGATTTTTAAGTCCTCTGAGGCAAAGATGAACTGTCCTGTTTCTGAGGACTGTAGGTCAACATTACCAGACTAGTTACTCTCCTGCTTGCTGGTCTGAGCTGTGATTAAGGCTGAAATCACTTCCTCTTTAGTTAGGTTGGCATGCACCAGTCCTTTGGATTTGCACACCTTGCACAACTGGATGTTCATCGTGCATACAGCTGCAGTCATAACAGATGGGTTATCCTGCCGTCAGGCGGGTCCTCAGTCGGCCGAATTCCAAAGTCTAGGTCCGGTGTCAGTTGTCGTCGCTTCTTCCCTGGCGTCAGTGCGGCAGGGGTATAAAAGAACCAGCTGACGCCATTTTCTTCAGTCTTTCTTGCCGCGCGGTGCCCGAAGCAGAAGCAGTTCGCAAGTGCCGGTCGGCCAGCTCCTGAGATTTACGAAAATTTTTCAGCCGAAGTCTTCTTGAAAGCTAAGTACCCCATTGGGGGAAACTTTTCTTGCCTCAGACCGATGTCAGACAAAGTTAATAATTGCATTTTCTGTGGGAAGCAAATATCGCATAAGGGTTTCCATTCCTTCTGCATTCCTTGCTTAGGCCCAGACCACGACGTCTCAGCCTGTCATTTTTGTGCTAGATTCAACAAATGCACTATTAAGCGTCGGGCGGAGTTCGACCAGCACTATTTTGGTAAAAAATTTAATTACATTATGTCGTCGGATACTCCGACTCCAGTTTTGAGTAAAAGATGCAAAGATAAGGACAGACATACGAGGTCCGCGACTTCTACCGACACCATGCTAAAGCCGGCTACAGGTGCTCCGGTTCTCAGCAAGGCGCCTATGCAGCCCATGAGTACCGATGACGCTTCTTTAGCGGTGTCTTCTGTGCCCGAGGTCGCAGGCTCCTTGGCCCCCACTCCGACTACAGATACTGACGCCACTCTTGGCGGGGAAACTCAGAGTTTAGACAGACCTGCCACCTCTCAAGGTGTCTTCAGGCCTTCCTCTTTTTCCATTAAGGCTTTCACAAAATCTAAAGCAGCCATGAAAACTAAAAGACAAGCTCCACAGAGCCCCTCTCAAGGCCCCATGCCTAAAAAACAGATACTCAAAATGGCAGAGGATTTGATTACTCTTACCAGGGGTTCTCAACCACCCTCGGACAAAAGGCCCAGACTGGAAGAAGACTACCCTCCCTCAGACCAAGCCTCTATTACCTCAGAACATTCTGAGGACCAGGAATATTCACATTCCCCTTTTGAAGATTCTGATGCTGAGGAGTCAATTCCCTTGGTCTCCCCCCAGAGGACTATTCTTTTGAGGAAACCTTACATACCTTGAGGGAACACTTTCACTGGGAAGGCCAAGATTACTCAGATTCCAAGAAAAGGCTCAGGGATTTTCTCTTGCTTCCTCAACACAGGCCTCTGGCTATCCCTCCTGTTTTGGATATATTAGATGATGTGTACACAGAAGCCAGCCTCAACCCAGATTCTTTACCTCCAGCTCTTGTTAAACCTGACAGGTATTACTGGGTTCCTGATTCACACCAATTCCTATACAAAAGCCATGCTGCTGACCCAGAAACTATTTCACAGGGTCCCAAGGGAATTAAGGCCTCTACTGCCAAAAACCCATTAACTTCAGAGAGGGATTCCAGAGCTTTGGAAAGGTGGGGGAAAAAGGTATACACCTCGGCCACTTTATCCATGAGGGCATTAAACTGTCAGTTCCATATGTTAAAGTATCAACAGTTTTTGTTATCTCAGTTGAAAAGCAAAATGACACAACCTGAACAACCAGATTTAAAGGAGTTGCAGGATTTGTTGCATAGTGCAGAGCAAGTGGGTAAACATACCTTGCAATGTGGTTTTGATGCTTTAGAGGCCGCATGTAAAGCTGCTGTTACAGGGCCTGTCATACGTAGACATGCTTGGCTCAAAGAGCAAACCTTACCAGATCATGTCAAAGCAAAATTACTAGATGCACCTCTTCAAAAAGATGTATTGTTTGGTGTTAAAGCTGAGGAGGTACTAAAGAAAATGGAGGAAAAGGCAAGATCAATGCAAACAGTGAAAGATTTCCTACAGGTACAGCCTCCACGCTTCAGCAGAAACTGGCCTTCAAAAAATTGGTCCTTTCCAGCCACGGACAGACCTCAAAGAGGTAGATACAGGTGCCCGAGGGGTAGAGGGCAATCTCAAGGATCATTTAGAGCCAGACAATGGCAAGCACCTACACCAAGAGGTGGAGAAGATAGATCACAGCCATTCCGAAAGCAGACACAATTTTGCATGCCAAACAAAGCTTTAATGGCAGCACCTTTAGGTGGAAAACTGGCATTATTTTCAAAAAATAGGCATATTGTCACAAAAGACAAATGGATCCTGGACATTATAGACAGAGGCTACAGATTCCACTTTCACAACCTTCCAAAAATGAGAGGCATGCCAAACCTGCCACAAAATCAAAGGGCAGAGGCACAAAAACAAATTTCAGCTCTCATGGACATGAAAGCTATTCAAGAGGTACCTGCAAAAGAACAGGGTCAAGATTTTTATTCCAGACTATTCCTGGTACCAAGGAAGGACAAAGATTGGAGACCTATTTTGGACCTATCCATCCTAAACACATATTTACTCGTACCAAAATTCAAGATGCTCACATTACAGCAGCTTCTTCCCATGCTGGGCAAGGAGTCTTGGCTGGTAACCTTGGACCTCAAGGAGGCATACCTGCATGTCCCCATCAGACAAGATTGCAGAAGATACCTCAGATTTCTTGCAGGTTCAACCCATTATCAATTCTCTGCATTGCCCTTTGGCTTATCTACTGCGCCCAGAGTGTTTACGAAATGCCTGGTGTCAGTAATTGCCTTCTGCAGACTTAAAGGGATACAAATATACCCATATCTGGACTGCCTGATCCAAGTGGACAGCAAGCACATACTTCTGAAACACCTGGCCTTTGTAATAAAATTGTTGAACTTTCTGGGATACACAGTCAACAAAAGGAAATCAAAACTAATACCCTCTCAAGCAATAATTTTCCTGGGTGCCAGCTTGAATACAAACACCCAGATGGCCTACCTCACGCCAGAGAAGCAAGGGCAACTATCTCAATACTTCAGAAAAATGGCAACCTTCACCAGGCTGACTGCAAGGAAAGTCCTGCAGGCTCTGGGATTCATGGCATCTTGCATCCTACTGATCCCATGTGCAAAGCTGCATATGAGGAAACTTCAATGGTACCTAAAAAAACTTATGGTCTCAACACAGCCACAGTTTGGAAACAATTATACCACTCATTCCATGTCTTCAAAAGGAATTTCTGTGGTGGGCTCAAGCATGCCAAAGAAACGTAGGTCTCCCCTTCTGCATGCCTCCAGCAAATCAAATCATCACAACAGACACCAAAGACTACGCCTGGGGGCGCACATGACAGATCAGTGCATTCAGGGCAAATGGTCCCAAAAAGAGAAGCACCTACACATCAATCAAAAGGAAATGCTAGCAGTACAAAATGCTATTATGGCCTTCAAAGACCTACTACATCCAGGCCAGCTATTGATAAGGACAGACAACACCACAGTGATGTGGTACATAAACAGGGAGGAACTCATTCATACCCCCTGTGCAGACTAGCCATGTCCCTTTGGAACACGGCTCTGGAATTGCAAATCCAACTTCAAGCACAATTCCTGCCAGGGAAGGAAAACACACTGGCAGACAACCTAAGCAGAAATATGACAGATCCACACGAATGGAAGTTGCATCCTCAAGTTTTCACAAAGATAATTCAGGCATGGGGATGGCCAGACATAGATCTCTTTGCTACCCACAAAAATTACCAACTGAAAAAATTTTGCTCAAGGACCTATCATCCACAGGCCTGGAAAGTGGACACACTTTCTTTCAATTGGACAACATTGACAGTCTGTGCCTTTCCACCTCTTCCTCTGCTGCCCAAAGTTCTATTAAAAGCCAGAGCAGAGAGGCCAAAGATGATTCTCATTGCTCCAGACTGGCCAAGACAACACTGGTGTCCACTCCTGAAGAGCCTGATGCATTCCCCTCCATGGATCCTGCCTCTAGTGCCTCTTCTGTTGACCCAGCACAACTTCAAAACTCTTCACAGCCAGCTAAAAACCCTCAATCTAGCTGCATGGAGGATTCCTTGATTTCCCAACAGACCCTCCTCTCCAAGGAGGTGCAGGATGTCATCTTGGAGGCCAGAAGACCGTCAACTAGAAAAGCCTACTCCGCCAAATGGAAACGGTTTTGTGCCTGGAATCAGAAAAAGGGCCAGAATCCCTGGGTTCTAAATTCACCTCAAATATTACAGTACCTAGCTGAGATGTTAAACAGTGGACTTTCCTTCTCCTCCATCAAAATCCATGCTTCAGCCATTTCTGCACAATACAACACTGATCCTCCTTTATTCTCTCATCCTCTCTTAAGACAGTTCCTCAGAGGGGCTAAGAATATAAATCCCCCAAGGAAACCACCAGTACCTGCTTGGGACCTCAACTTCATTTTAGAAAAACTGACTCTGCCTCCATTTGAGCCAGCTGCCTCAACAGAACTGCACTATTTGTCATGGAAAACAGCCTTCCTTCTGGCTGTCACCTCAGTACGCAGGGTTTCGGAACTGCAAGCCCTCATGGTGGTGCAACCTTTCATCATTTTCCATCAGGACAGAGTTTCCTTACGAACCAACCCTTCCTTTATGCCAAAGGTAGTATCCAGTGTAGCCTTGAATCAGACTATCCACTTACCTACCTTTTATCCTAACCCACAAAACAAAGGGGAAAGACTACTTCATTCCTTGGACATTCACAGACAACTTTGTTATTATTTGGACAGGACAAAGCCATTCAGAAAATCAGAGCAACTCTTTGTGTCCTATGCTACAGGTGCTCAAGGAAAGGCTATTTCCAAACAGACAATTTCAAAATGGATAGCCCACTGCATACGCTTTTGTTACTCATTTCATGGAAAAACTGTACCTACAAGCATCAGATCTCACTCCACAAGGGCCACAACTACCTCTGCAGCTTTCCTCAGGGGGGTTCCTACCAAGGATATTTTGGAAGCAGCCACTTGGAGTTCTGTGCACACTTTCTCCAAGCACTATCACCTTCCACTATACTCTAAATCTAGAGCGGGCTTTGCCACAGCAGTCTTGCAGGGCATCCTTGCTCCTCCTACTTCCACTTAGTGCCTGCCACCCCTTTTTAGCTTTGGGATTCTACCCATCTGTTATGACTGCAGCTGTATGCACGATGAACATAGTACAGTTTTGTACCTACCATAAATGTAGATGTTCGAGTGCTAATACAGCTGCAGTCCAGGTTTCCCTCCCTCCATCCTCTCTCGGGACAGGCCTTATGACAAACACCTCCTCATACAACCTGATTGGGGTATTCTTTATGGTGTATTTGCTTGCAAACTACTGTTTTTTGATTATATTACATTGCATTATTACATAAGTTTATGTTTTGCCTTCCTTCTGGGGGCACCTGACATCTGGGGCAAGAAAAACTGAAGAAAATGGTGTCGGCTGGTTCTTTTATACCCCTGCCGCACTGACGTCAGGGAAGAAGTGACGACAACCGACGCCGGACCTAGACTTTGGAATTCGGCCGACCGAGGACCCGCCTGATGGCAGGATAACCCATCTGTTATGACTGCAGCTGTATTAGCACGTGAACATCTACATTTATGGTAGGTACAAAACTGTACTTTCTTTGTCAGCTTGCCATAATCCTGTGCTGACATCTTTGCCCGCTTTCCCTGACTAAACTAAACTAATAAAAATAAAACTGCTGTGAAAATGAAACTCTGTATGTTTACCTTGTGGCTGCTTTATGAATACATCCAACTTCAGTGACAACTGCCTGCAGGCTACAGAAGTTCAATTAATATCCACACCACTGCTCCCCAGTATGTGACATCTCCACTCTGGCCCAGTAATCAGGGAGCCTGAATCCCCACCCCTGACACTGGAGAGGGGCAGTAACTTAGAATAAAAATGGATAGACCCACTATTTCCAGATGCAGCTCTCTGTATCAAGCACAATTTCCCTTAAGAGCATACAGGGAACACACTCAGTTCTGGGGCTTGTTTTTCTCTCTCCATATCCCCAATAAGACTCCCCACTGGCACAGCTGTAGAATTAAGTCCTCGGCTGAGTGTCCAAGCCAAGTCCTCCAGCTCTCTCGCTATGAAACCAGTGCTTCATGTCTCTGCTCTCAGCATCTGACGCACACACTCTTTGAGATTTGATTTCCATGCACACCTGGAAAAGGCTGGCACAGATTTACTAGCTATGCTCCCTTCTGTCCAGATTATGCTGTAGATGCACTGCCACCAAACACTCCAAAGCCAGCTACTCTAAGGCTCTTACAAGGGTACCCAATTATACTGAGTGAAGTTAATATTAATACAAATTATAGAGTTTGGTAAATGCAGTAAGGCTTTCAAGAGTGGCCACAGAGTCACCAAATAGATATAAGTACTCTCAAAGGTTAAAACATTCTCCCAAGGAACAGCCATAATGAAAAGTTTTATTTATTTTATTTTTTTATTTTACATTTGTTGACCGGGCTAGTCCAACTGGATATATGTCTATTTGCAGTGGAGGCCCGGGGAGAAAAGCTCCACACTTCAGAATAGAATCACAATAACATAAGTACATTACTAAGATTTAGCAAATTTTACTAGTAAATTACATTTTAGCTTAAGAGGAAGGAAAAAAATCTTCTAAGCTACATAACATGTATGGATATACATACAACAAAATATAAGGTAAGTTGAAATCGAGCACTATTTGAATTTTAAAAAGGTTATACAAACAATAATGTTATTTATAGTTTGTGTGAGTGAGAAGATTAGTGTTTGGAGACAGTGGAGGTAGTTAGTCTGGGTTTGCACAGGGGCATAGCCAGTGAGATTTAAGGTATAGTTTGAGTTTGGATTTAAATAGGGTTGTTGAGGGTAGGGAGGTTAGATCAGTAGGGAAGAGAGTTCCAGGTTTTACCCACTGTGTTAGAGAATAGAGAGTCTCCAGCCAGATTGTTGGTTTTACTTATCTTTACCATTAATTTATTTGATGAGCGCAGGGTCTTAAGGTTATTATAGGGGGTGATTAGATTAGTTAGTATTGGAGTAGTTGTAGGATGAAACAGTATCTTATGAGCAATAGTTAGCTGGTTTGATAGAATAGGATTTGGCAATTCTAACCACCCTAGTTGATTATGATTGTTACAGTGATGGGTTCTATAAGTAGACCCAGTTGCAAATCTGGCAATATTATTGTAGAAGCTAGCCAGCTTGTTCAGATTGCTTTTGCATAGTTTGGTGTAAATAGGAGATGCATATAATAGGGTTGAGATAAGGTGGGTCCGGGCAATGGTGGTCCTGGCTAGTGGGGTAAGAAAGGATTTGATCCTATAGAGAGAACCTAATTTTTTGTTTACTGTTTATATAGTGTTGTTAATATGTGGCTCGAAGGTGAGGTAGTTGTCCGTTATTACTCCAAGTAGTTTTGTAGTAGAGTCCGGAGATATGATTGTACCACTGCTAGATGTGACTGAAATGCAGTGGGGGGGAGCTCTGCGGTTGGGAGTAAATAGTAGCATTTTTGTTTTTTTTTTTTTGGGTTCAGAATGAAACATCGTTGAAGAAGCCAATTCTCTACTGTGTTAAATGTGTCTTGGGTTAGGGAATGAAGTTGTGATAGTGAAGAGGCTGAGCATATTAGTGTGGAGTCATCCACATATTGGATACAGGTGGCTTGAGGTAGTACAAAGTGTAGGTCGTTAGTAAAAATAGAAAAGAGGAGAGGACCCAATATGGAGCCTTGAGGGACACCAAGGGCAATTGGTAGGTGGGAAGACAAGTTATTCTCCCATAGTACAGCCTGTTGCCTGTTATTTAAATATGATTGGAACCATTGTATAGCAAGTGGATCCAATGAGAAGTTGCTAAGTATGTTTATGAGTAGCTGGTGCTTGACCATGTCGTAGGCTTTTGACAGATCAATGATGAGGGCTGAGGATAGAGTATTGATATTACAGTTTTTATTAATGACATTGGTGAAGGAACGAAGAACAGAAGAGATGCTGTGAAATGGTCTGAATCTATGTTGGCAGGTAACTAGTAGGTTGTTTTCTAGGAGGTGGTTTAATAGTTGTTTATGAATGCACTTCTCCATGATTTTTGCCAGAGGGGATAATAAGGCTATAGGCTTATAGTTAGAAAAAAATCTTTGGAATTACCACCTTTCTGCAGGGGGATGACGTGAGATTTTCCAGATAGATGGAATAGTTCCTTCAGAAATAGTTCTGTTAATGAGGGTGGATATATGGGGTAGGCTATAGCTTTGGCTGTTTTTTGCAGGTATTCTGCAGGTTGTAGATCTGCAGACAGGGTGGTGGGTTTAAGTTTATTGATAAGGGTGCAAACAAATGATGGTAGGAATGGGTTGGAATTGAAATACTGGGGGGCGCTGTTAGGGATATAATATTGGAAGGAGATGCAGTGTCAGGGGATAGCTGATTGGCCAAAGATTGAATGGGGTCTGTGAAGAAAGTGTTAAAAGAATTGGCAATTTGGTTAGAGCTGAGGAGATTGGAGCCTGGGGGGGGGGGGTGCGATTGAACGACCTGGGTGCAAGAGTTTATACCTGACCAGAATTTTTGAGGTTTATTTTGGTGAAGTTGAAATATAGTTAATAATAAATAATAAAAGAACATGAAAATACTAAATATATATTTACAATAAACAGAGTTTCAATCACAGAAAATATTAAAATAACACAGATGAATAGATTCACACAGATACAGAAAACTAGTACTTAATTAAGTTCATTATATTTCCCTGGCTGATCTAAGGAGTTACTATTCCCTGGTTCACTTACTAGAGCAAGACAAGATGAAGTAGGTGAGGGGTCAGTCCTTGTCAGGCTCCAGCAACAGAGTGCCAAATGACATCACATACATCTGGTCATCTGACTTATGGCTCCCATGCTACCCCCTTGGCTAGAAACTGCCAGGATTTAGCATATATGTGCCAATAATGCACACACAAACACACACAACTTGCTAAGATCTTTTTCAGTTTCTGGAAATCATAAAACCATAAAACATTTCCACTCCAGAGTAGCAGTTAGTTCACCCCAAAGACAATACAAGAAGCTTCCTATTACAGACTTTCTGTCTCTGGCTGCATTTAGAACTGTAAGATACAATCTTTGTCCTAAGCCAGGCAAGTTAATTTCAAACTATTTTTTTCAAAGTAAGCTGCAGCTGGATTGTGAATAAGCCCTTCTCTTACAGTATCCTTTGTTACAGTATATATACATTTCAAAGGTTGCAATAATACATATGTATATTTCTTCCTGTGTCCAGCAGGACACACTGTTGATACATGTTTAGCACAAGCATCTGTAGAAATAAGTTTGATATAATTCTTTACAAAATTCCAGCTAGCTGTGCTGACATGCGTTACACATCTATTGCCCTACGTCTTCTGGCATAGCTGGCAATACCTAATATTGTCACAAGTGTTAATGTTCAATACTAGGCATTTAGGCAAAAAAACAACTCCACTCTAGAAGCTCTCTTCACCCTAGAGAATGCTGATATCTGTGTGGTCACTGAGACATGGTTTAAGGCCACAGACAGCACACCAATAGTGCAAGCTTATAGTGCTTTCCACACATTTAGACCAGGTACTACACAGACAGGACTAAATGTGGAGGTGTCTTCATTTACATCAAAAATAAAAATACCTCAAGGCTGTTCAGACGGGACAATGCACTTGAGCTTCTCCACATTCATATTGCCATAGGCAAAATCCAATACCACTTCATTGCAGGTTATTGGTAGCCCTCTCTGACCCAGGAAACCCATAGCATGTATGTAAACTTATTGAAAACACTCACCATCCAACCCAATACCATATTCATGGGTGACTTTAATTTTCCCACTATTAACTGGAAATCATATAAAACACCCAATGTACAGGCACAGAGATTCCTGGATTTTGTAAGCACAGACTTCCTGAAGCAGATTATCAGTACAACAACTGCGGTGCAACCATACTGGATCTCATCCTCACTAATATGTGATAGTGCTGCACATCCCCCAGTGTAATGTCTTCTCTGATTAGGTCAGACCACAAAATGGTCTCTCATTTGAAGTAAAAATAAAACCTGAAACTCCAGCTAACCCTGGAATATTCAAGAACTACTCTAAAGCTAACTTCCTACTATTAAGTGGTAACCTAGCAAAGTTTCAAGCCCCCATAATCCCTGACAGCACTGCTGCTACGCATAAGTTCCCAGAAACCCTATACAAGCATGTTAATAGCTGAATAGAGGCAGCTGTACCCACCAGGAAGAAGTACAGAACTAGCTCAAAAACCAGGCCACCCTGGTGAAATTGCAACATCAATAGGATCTGTAACAGAAGGAAGAAAATCATGACAAAAATTAGGAGGTGCAGCACTCAACAGGATAAAAGCACTCAAACTAAACAAACAAATCAGAGGACAAATAAAGTCTACTAAAATCAGCTTTGAGGTAAATTTGACCTCCCAGGCCAAGGACAGCCAGAAGGCATTCTTTATTTTGTCCTCTCCCTCAAAGGCAATACACAATTGTGTGCTGAGCTCATTGTTAATAAAGCCACCTCCATTGAAACAGAAGATTTAGCAAACCTACTGGCCAATAATTTCAGCTCCACTTTAACCTCTCTCTTCCCCTCAACCTTCCCTCAGGAAGTAACATGAAGTATAGCCCCCCCATACTATAACTAGGGAACAGGTCCTTAATGCTCTCCCTCTCTAAGGCCAAGAACAGTGGATCTATTGGGCCAGATATTATCCCAGGATACCTTCTAAATAGGAAACATGGCCTGTCAGGCCCTCTGGAATTGCTATTCAACTGTAGGCTCCAAACAGGGTTCATCTGCACGAAGGTGGGCCATCTACAGACCCACAAGTATCACTAGTCTCATATGCAAAGCCATGGCTAGAATTATCATGGAAATGATCAGTAATGGCATTGGAAATCTCCAGATACTGGACCCAACCGAATTTGGTTTCATTAAGGGCAGGTAGGTCATGCCTACTCAAACAGGTGGACTTGTTTGAGAAGGTCACCAAAGCAATGGATGAGGGCAGAATGGTTCACACTGCATATCTTGACCTGGCCAAAAGCATTTGACAGAATACCAGACTCGTGCATGGTTGACTCAAGAGGTTAGGTACAAACCCTTATGTCACCTTGTGGATAGACATCTGGCTCACAGACAGGACACAGGAAGATAGACTTGGGGAGTCTACCTCTATAAAGAGGCCAGTCACAGGCATACTCCTGGGACTGCTCCTTTTTGGCCTTTACTTCTCTGAAGCCAAGACCAATGTCAGTGGCGTCTGACAACTAAATTTGCAGATGATTGCAAATTAGGAGCAGTCATTGAATCGCCCACCAACACTAATGCACTCCATGAATGACTGGCAAAAAGAAACAACTGGTGTAAGAGCCATGGACAAAAACTGAATGCCAAGAAATGCATAATAGTATCCTTTGGGAAGTCATCCACCTCTGGTACTATCATATTGATAACACTCCCCTAAGAGCTGTCCCAATAGTCAGGGACTTGGTGACATACACACACAGTAATCTATCTTTTGACCATCACATTTCTATAGTAGTTTGGAAATCATTCTATATTGTACAATTTGTAAACAAAGGTATGGCATCTAGGTCTAATGAAGTCATTGCTCCACTGTATTTGGCTAACTCTCCTTTGTGGGTCATTCCAAGTCCAGCCAATTACCTCATGTGGGGTCAAACCCTGCACTTTGTCTATAAGGTGAGCACCTTAACTATTATGCCAACCTCCCACCTTTAAATAGTACATTCATTTAAAGACATATTCTGCCTGTTATGGACTCGAACCGAAGACCTACTACACACAAGACCATAACACTACCTATGTAGCTAGTTGGATGTTATAAAGGTGGAAAGATTCAAACCCTGCACCCCTGCCACATGAAGTAGCTCATTAACAAACTGGAGCTTTAACCCCCTGTGCTAACCGCCAGAGGCATTCATCAGACCTGCCACATAATACAGTGAACCCTTTGGTATGTACCTAACCAAGGATATCAACAGCTGGAATGTCCACAGAGGTTCCTCACTAAAAGTATAGAAGGCGTAAGTAGCACATGCTATGCAGACTGCCTCAAGGCCCTATCCCTGTATTCTGTCTCATACAAGCTGTTGAGGGGAGATCTCTGCCTGGCATACAAGGCATTGTAAGAACTTACTCTGTTGGACTTCTTGTATGTCTCCAAAACATACAGCACCAGAATTACCTGTTCTAAAGATTTAAATCTTGCCTGTGATGTAAAAAGGACCTGCTGCAAAGACAGGTATGTATCCCAGAGACTAATCCTTCTCTGGAACAGGCCCCCATCAGTATGAAGCAGAGTTCCTCCCTAACCCAGTTCAAGTGTAAATTGGACAGTTGGATGGAGAACAGGAAATTCATCCCTGGTTTGGCACTTATGTCTCTAATGGACACAGGGAGCTTGTAAATTGTTCATGTCCCATGTCCCTGTTTGTAAATATTTTACCTCACAAGTACCTGCTTATACTAATCAAGGGTACCAGAACTTGTCAAACATTTAAGATACATGGCTAGGCTTAAAAAAAGCCCTCATGGTTGTTAGTGTAGTAAACACCTATGAACCTATCACTGCTTATAAGCATCTCCCCTCCTCTCAACTGAGAACTGCTTCAGCACTAAGCTGATCTTGCAGACCAGTGGCTGCAGATTGGTACATTGTTAAACATTAATTTGCTACCAAGTAAAACTAACTTAACTTTTTTACTCTGTAGCTTTTAAACTACAAATTTTTCCTTGGCTTGAAGCCTAATATTACAGCCCAAACTCTCACAAAAAAATGAACGTGTAGTCACACACCCCTCCTCACAGAAATTCCATTGTATTTACTTGTAATGCAAGAATCGTATTGCTTTTATTCTTTAATTCTTGTATTTTACCTAGTTAACAGCCACAAACAGTAAATAGTACTTGCATTTTCTTCAACTATACTGATGTTATTCCCAGCCATAGTAATCCAAAACCATAGTGATATAATTAAATCTCCATCTTCACAAGTCAAATGTAGTTGAACAAGCAGTTTTATTCAGAATACCATATTTTATTTTAATCACACACTCAACACAACGAGGATGATGCTTCACAGTTCTCCCACTTAGGTACACCTGCTTCAGCTCTCCTCTGACCGTTTTCTTTAAGTACCCTTTGTCCCCTCTGTGGATTGTTTGATACCTCTTGTGCTACCCTTTCACTTTTTTTCCCAAAAGTGGTTGCTGAAAAAACAAATGTTTACTGACATCCTGTCTCTTGGGTTTTCCAGATTTACCGACCGTTTTACAGCTGATCAACGTTACTTTGATTATTCAGTTGTTGCTGGTTGAACTGTGTGATCTCTTCCATCATGTGGTCTTTTTCTATTAATATTGTTTGCTCCCTCAGGAAGAGCATATTGATAATGCAGGATATAATATTTTAAAACTTGCTCCAGCCTGCCAGCACTCCCTTATGACTGAAATAAATGCATTTCACTTCTGTCTAGTAAATGCCAAGTAACCATCTTCTATGAATGTCGTGTCTGACTTTCAGTATCTTTCCCTTCTGCCATATTTTTATTAGCAGTACCTCTTTCTTATGTTTGGAACTTCACAACTATTGATCTTATCTACTTTCCTGAAAGTCTGCTCTCTGTCTCTCCATCTGTTTCTGTTTCTCTCTCTCAATGTTTTCTGCTGTGGAACATGAATCCAATTGGTCTTCATAAAGCTTTTGCAATAAGTTTTGTAAATCTTCTCAGAGATGGCTCTCCACCTCAGTTGTTCCATCCTTGCACTGTCTTCCAGTTCATTTCTTTTCTGGAGCAGTTTGTCCTGGGAAATCTCAGTCTCTGACAAGTCTGACTTCGGTGTCACATTTTCAGAATAACCAATTTTCAGAGTAATTCAGTCAGTCCTCTGTTTTAAAGGAAGACTACTCTACCTTAGAACTAAAAAAATCTCTGTTTTCTGAGTTATTTTAACACCTCAAAATCACTTTGGCTGCTTCTTATAGAATTTTAATATGTCTTCTGTAAAATGGCTGTCAGTAGGGCTTAACATATCAATGTGAGCTTATTTTTCTTCAAGCCTTTCTCTTTTCCCATAATCCATTTAAAGTCTGTTTTATATGAGTCATGTTAGACTTAAGAAAGTTGTGGTGTGTTCCCATTCAATTCACCTATAATGGGATTAGTGGCAGTCACTGTCATATTCTATACTGGCTGAAATAGGGCTGCTACTTGTATTTCTTGAATGGCCCTCGTGTATCTCTCTGGGCCTATTTTATAGTATACTAAGGAATTATACAGTTGCAACCAAAACAGTTGTTAAATTGCAGGCCTTTGTTTAAAGTATCTTTTTGAAGTTCAAGACGAATTGACAGCCACTCCCCCTACAATGTGGTAAATGTGCTGATACTTTACAAGAAGAACAAAAAAAAAATATTTTCTGATTTTTCTCTAAATGTTACAGACATCTTTTATACTACATTCAAGTTCATCTTAAAATGTAAAGTAGTATAAACAACAAACATTTAAAGTTTAAAGCTTAGCTTTTCAGTACTGTGATGCTGCTTAATTGTCAAAAGGGGTGACGGCTGCATTTGAACCATTGACTGATCTAATTACTCAGTTTTGCTATGAAAGGCATGTGAAGGTGCTCTTCCTCTCTGCAGTAAATATTTACTTATACAGGTTATCAGGCAAAATCTGAGTGTTCACTTAACTTCCTTTACCATCCTTTTTCCAGCATTATCATTTTTCTCACTTTGAGAGCTCCTGCTAGGATGCTACTCTGTCATTAGCCACCCTAGATGTCTTTCTGTTCTCATGTTGCAGTATTCATAACCTTTATGTTATCCTCAACTCTTCTACTCAAATGTCTGGCCAGTATACAAAAGCTTTAGTCACTGAGAGGTTTGTGGGACATCTGACATTGACCACATAAATGTATGTAGTGACCTTATCCTCATTGATTCAGGAGGAGGAGACACCTCCATGAAGAATACCAGAAATTAAGCTTCATAGGGATTTCCTTAACAGTCTTAACTAGTTGTTTGGATGTTTCCCTTTTGTTAAGTGTGATACCTGATTTTATGACCCCTGGCATTTCCAAAGGGAAAAACATGTGAGCCAAACAAGCAGCACATTTTGAAACTCATTGTTGCACCCTTACAATCATTCTTTTAAACCTCCCTGGACTCCTGAAGACTAAGGCTGAATTTTCTGTACCTCATAGTCAGGGCATACTTTGAGTTACAACAATTTTGGACATGGTAAATATTACCTAGAATCTAACATTAATTTCTGATATTCCAAGGATTGTAATTCTGCTCCTCTGATTAGCATTATGAACCCAATTAGGACTTGATTATAGGAAGCTAGTTCTGAAATTTGTTTAATAGCAGGACCAGAACAGAGGACAGATTGTGTATGGATTGTTCTCATAAGATAATTTTCTTAGAGCTGTTTGTCTTTGACCTGTCTTGAGCTTTTATATCCCTGTCATTCTCAAAGGTGATTCTAGAACAGCGTTGGAGTTTGTTTCTGCAGGGGTTTCTGTTTCTGCTACTGCTTACCATAGAAACTTGGGAGGTAGAATTTCCAGTCCTTGATCTCAGTAACTTCATCAAGTATATTTGTATACTGGGTACACAAAGATCAGAATGATGACCTCATTGTATCATTAAACATGACAGATGCAGTGTGTTTGGTACATACCTTGCTTGATGCTGTAAAGCTACACTTGAGTGCATAAACAGAGATTTTATTCAGAGCTGTGCCACAGCCAACTACTTTGGTCTGTATGGAAAGGGTCCTGTTCATTCATCCTTGCTCTGTTCAGGCTCACTCCACTCCCCTATCCTACCCCCAAATCCCACTACCTCTTAGAATTTAAACATCGATGTTCTTTGAGTGTCACTGTTGCAGTCTTAACATATGGTGTTGTCCGCCTCCCGGTAACCCTCAGTCAGCCCGAATACCAGAGTCCTTGGTATATGATGTCGGCTGCTGTCGATTGTAAACTGATGTCAGAACATCAGATATAAAGGGAGGTGGCCGACTCATTTCCTCAGTCTTTCTTGCCGCGGAGCCCGAAGCAGATGCAATTCTCACTAGTGCCGGTCGGCTGTTTACCTTCTTTCTGTTTTCAGACTACCAAGTTGAAGACACCTTCAGATAAGTACCCCATTGGGGATCCTCTTTTCTTGCTTTAACGAATGTCAGATAAAGTTAATAACTGTTTTGCCTGGTGAAAACAGATTCCGCACCATGATTTTCATTCCTATTGTACAACTTGTTTGGGCCTTGAGCACGACGTCCCTAACTGATCTCTGTGCTTCCTTCAACCCACGTACCATACACTGTAATGCTAAGATTCTATATAAGCATTTGAGAGTCTTGCCTAAGTTCGCCGGTATGGTGTCTTCTGGTCTCCTGACTTCGGATATACCTAGGAAACGCAAGGACAACAACTGCAACAGGCCTAGGGTTAAAACTGCTGACGACGAGCCGGTGAAATTGGTCGTCGGCCCAGCGGTAGCTAGTGAGGAGCTTTCACAGCTCCTATAGTCTGCAAAATTTCAGCCACAGTCCTCTGCCGAGCCCTCCATGCTGCAAGTTGCTGTCTTGTCTTCAGACCCTCCGCCTGTCGCTGCCTCAGATGGGTCCAGAGCTGCTTTGCAGGCACCATCTTCTGACACCTCTTCTCTTCGACATGAGACCAAAGCCAGACCGACTACCGTAGATCAGACTTCTGCAGTTGCTAGGCCTCCCGAGTCCCTCTGGATTACTAGTAAACCTTTCAGCCGCAAATCTACCCACAAGTGGCCGTCTGCCTCCTCTCCTGTGCCTCAGTCCCAGTTGGTAAGATGGCTGGTGATCTTCTTACCCTTATTAAGGGCTCTCATCCTCCCCTTCCAAGAGGGCTAGGGAATTGTTTCCTGATATTTTGTCTGAATCAGATTCTGAGGTTTCCAGTATTTCTGCTGGTGAGGAAGGAAATTCTTAACTTTTTTTACGGCTTTGAGGGTTCTGATGCGGAGGATTCTATCCCCTCCAGAAGATTGCTCCTTTGGGGATACTTTGAGTACTCATAGGGAGCACTTTAAATGGGAAAGTCAGGATTTCCCCTCAGTCTGAGAAGAGGATCCGGGAAGTTTTAGATTTGCCACAGCATAAACCTCTGGCTGTACCTCCTGTTTTGGAAGTTGAGGAAGATGTTTTCATGGAAAATTCTTTAACTCCTAATTCAGTTCATCCTGCTCCCTGAAAACCTGATAAGTATTATAGGGTTCCTGATTCTCATCAATTTCTTTTTCAAAACCCTACTGCTGATCCTGAGATTATTTCTCAAGGTCCCAAGGGTGTTAAGGTTACTATTGCTAAAAACCCTGTACCTTCTGATAAAGCATCTAAGGCCTTAGGTGGGGTAAAACGGTTTATACTTCTGCAACTCTTGCCATTAGATCTGTGAATTGTCTTTTTCACATGCTTAAGTATCGGCAGTATACTTTGGAGGCTATTAAGGCTAAGCTTGGGGATATTCTTTCCATGTCAGAGAACAAAGAATTACAAGATTTACTAAATTCTGCCAGTCTGGTTAGTACGCATTCTCTTCATTGTGGTTTTGACACCTTCGAGGCTTCCTGCAGAGCACCAGCCACTAGTTCCTTTATTAGAAGGCATGCGTGGCTTAGGGAGCAGCCTCTTTCTGAACCTGTAAAATCTAAATTGCTGGATGTTCCTTTGCATAAAGACAACCTTTTTGGTAACAAGGCTGAGGAGGTACTGAAAAAGTTGGAAGATAACACAAAATCTATGCAAGCTGAAAAAGGTTTCCTTCAGGTTCAGCCTCCTCTGTTTTGTAGGCATTATCCTTCCAAAAACTGGTCTTTCCCTGATCCTGGCAAGCAGGGTCACTCTAGGCCTAGGAGTTTCAGATCTTCCAGAGGGCAGACTTCTGCGCCTCAAAGGACTAAACAATGACATCCTTCTGCTGCTAAAGTGAGGAGTTCTAAGCCAGCTTCCCAAATCAAGCATTCTCAATGACTCCGGCCTTCTTGTGCCTACCTCTGCGGGCCCAGGGATTCCTTTGTGGGGAAGGTTAGCCAGGTTCGCAGGGGTATGGTCAACCATCACAGATGACAAATGGGTACTCAACATAGTAAACCAAGGTTACAAGTTTTATTTTCACACCTTCTCTGTTCCACAAGGTTACCCAGACATTCCCAGCACTCTCAGGACAGAGGTAGAGAATCAAATTTCTTCTCTACTGACTATGGGGGCTGTAGAGCCAGTTCCTGCAAATCAGGCAGACCTAGGTTTTTACTCAAGACTTTTTCTGGTACCCAAAAAAGGGGACACCTGGTGCCCCATTCTGGATCTGTCTGCTCTAAACACTTTTCTGGTGATTCCCAAATTCAAGATGCTCATTCTTCAATAGTTACTATCAATGCTGGACAAGGATTCATGGCTGGTAACTTTGGATCTCAAGGAGGCTTATCTGCACATCCCAATAAGGGAAAGTTGCAGGCAGTTCCTTCGTTTCAGGGCTGGGGAGCAACACGTCCAATTCTCTGCACTGCCCTTTGGTTTACCTACTGCTCCCAGAGTTTTCACAAAGTGCCTGGCACCAGCAATTGCTTTTTGCAGGCAGAGGAACATTCAAATTTATCCTTACCTGGATGACTGTCTCATTCAAACAAACTCCCCAGAACAGTTAAGGATTTGGACTTCGTGAAGAACCTTCTTGGTTTACACACTCAACGAGAAGTCGTCAAAGTTGGTTCCTACAATGGAGATTGTTTTCCTGGGAGCAAGTCTGAATACAGCCACCCAGATGGTTTTCCTCCCTCAAGCCAAGCAACAAGATCTGTCGACTTATTTCAAGAACTTGGCAAGCATGACCCAGCTCTCTGCAAGGCAATTCCTGCAAACACTGGGGTTCATGGCTTCATGTATCCTGATGATCCCATATGCAAGGCTGCATATGAGAAAACTTCAATGGTAAAATGCACAAATGAGCCAGCACTATTCGAACACCATTTATTGTTCCATAAAGTGTGAAAACAGAATCATACCGGTTTCGGCACTTAGCCTTCTTCAGTGATAACAAATCAATCTGTTCATTGACTATATATAGAGAGAATCAAAAAGCCAATAATTGGCATACAAATTGATGAGAGTCCATTTAAAGTAACATGATACCTGATATATATCTCAAGTTTTAGACATATTAACCTTCATATTAACAATTATTTAAACAAACCAATCAACCAATATATATAACAACCAACGTATATACCAATATACTGTTACCATGCATTTAAAAAATGCATTATAAGTGTTCATTTAAACCTGGATAAAACAATCCACCTAATCTAATAATCCATGCTTTTTTCCTTTCGATTTAATAAATCATGACAACCATGTTTATCATTAAATTCCACCGTAACCACATCAATAATCTGGAAATAAAATTTCGCATTGGTATGAGCCAACGTATGTTTATATAAAGCACTAGTATAGGATTTATTTCTGACATTACTCAAATGTTCCGATGTTCTAATTCTAAAAGGTCTAGATGTTTGGCTTATATAAAAAGCCAAACAAGAACAGGTCACCAAATAGATGACCCAACTGGTTCCGCAAGTATCAAAACATCTAATGTCAAAAATGTTGGTAACATTTTTGCTGGAAAATTCTTTAGATTTTTGAACATGAATACAGTGAACAATGACCACAAGGGAAACAACCCCTCAGTTCAGTTCCTGACAGTGTACGTTGTATCAATCCCACTTAAGAATTTTTACCTCTCTTATACCAATTAAAGTAGGCACCCAATGTACGACCTCTCCTGTATGAAAAAAGACATTCTTGAGGCAGAATGTCTGCCAATCTTGAATTGGCCATTAAAATATTCCAGTTGTTATTAATCACACCTTTAATGACATTAATATTTCTGCCAAATGTTGTAAATCTAATAGGAGTCATCTTGGGGATGTTTTTGTCTTTATATTTCAATTAGTGGTCACAATCAAACTGTTGTACCCACCTGGAAGCTGATACTACATCCCCATACTTATATCCCCTGGCTAGGAATCTCTTCCTAAGATCCTGCTCAAACAGTTCATAGCTATCCTGATTTGAACATATTCTTTTAACTCTTAAAAACTGCAACTTAGGTATATTTTTAAAGATATGTTGTGGGTGTAAGCTACTAGCATCCAGCAACATATTATATTGTGGGTATTTTCTATGAATTTTCGAATCCAAAGTGTGGTCTTTATTTCTACTTACACATACATCCAAGTATTGGATTTGTTGATATTGTACATTGAGAGTAAATTCGATCCCCCAAACACTGTCATTAAGATATTGTACGAATTCTGACAGATATTCTAAATCACATCTCCAAATAAACCAACAGTCGTCTAGGTAAGAGGTCAGCATATATAGGGGCAAAAGAAGCCCACATGGCTGTACCTTGAACCTGTAAATAACATTGTTGGTGAAAATAAAATTAGTTAGCACATGCTCAACCATACAAATGATTAAGGTATTTAAGCCCGGTGGATAAATGCTACTTCTATTTAACCAATACTCTATTGCTTGTAATCCAGCCCAGTGTGGGATATTAGTATATAGTGACTTAACGTCTAACGTACACATCAACCAACTGGGCTCTAATTGAGAATCCCTAATAATTTGTAAAAACTCTGTAGTGTCATTTAATCTAGATCTAACTAATCTCAATAACGGCTTTAGATGTAAAGTCAAAAATTCTGAAAGTGGTTCTGTTAAAGACCCTCGACCTGAAACTATAGGTCTACCCAGAGGTTTTAATAAATCCTTGTGAATTTTTGGCAGTAAATAGAAAATTTGTTTCTTTGGATTTGTTACCATTAATTGCATCTTAGTGTTCTCAATAATTCCTACTTCAACTGCTTCCTCCAAAAATTCATCAATTTGTTTTTTAAACAAATCAGTAGGGTCTAAAGGCATTGAAACATAATGTTGTTTATTATTAAGTTGGGTGTAAGCCTCAACCATATATTGTTCCGTATCCATTATAACCACAGTACCCCCTTTGTCTTCTGAAGTAATGACAATGTTTGGGTTGGTTCTTAATCTCTCAATGGCCTGAATTTCCAAATCAGACAAATTGTTACTTAACATAAGTGTCTCTTCCTGTTTAAAATGTACATCTTTAATCACCTTCTCCTGAAAAATGGCCACATATTTATCCATCGATGGCTGAAAAGTAGATTTAGGAAATCGAAAACCAGTAGATCTTTGTAAATTATCTGTGTGTCCAAAAAACAATTTTAAATTCAATAATCTACAAAATGTCAAAACATCCTGTACAAAGCTATATTCATTGACAAACAAAATGGGAACAAACGATAACCCTTTATTTAATATTTTTAATTGCGTTTCATTCAGAGACACAGATGAGATATTATGAACATTTACATAAGCATCTATTTCTGAGTTAGAACATCCAATAGCATTTCCAAGTTCTTTACCATGTCTATGTCTTTGTTTTCTACCCTAAAACCTCAATGGTACCTCAAGAACCTTTGGTGTCAACACACACAGGACTTAGACTTGATTCTTCCCCTTACTCCCTGTCTACAAATGGAGTTTCTCTGATGGGTGACGGCCTGTTTTCAGAACAAGGATCGGCCTTTCCGCCCACCCACCTGCCAGCCAGACTCTCACCACAGATGCCTCAAGATTATGCATGGGGGCCCATCTGGAAGGCAGGGGCATACAAGGGACTTGGAGCACCCAACAGATTTATCTGAACATAAATTTAAAAGAATTGATGGCAGTGCAGCAGGCCTTGCTGGCTTTCAAGAACCTACTCTACCCTGGGACTCTTCTGATCAGGACAGACAACACCACAGTCATGTGGTACATCAACAAGCAGGGGGGACTCACTCTTACCCTTTGTGCAGACACAGCATGAAACTATGGTCCTTAGCAGCTTCCATGGGCATACATCTCATAGCCCAGTATCTTCCAGGGAGGCTAAACTCCTTGGTAGATCAATTGAGCAGACAGGTTCTGGATCCTCACGAGTGGCAACTGAACAAGATCATTTTCCATCGCATCACTCAGCCTTGGGGCACTCCTCTAATGGATTTTTTCTCCTCTCACACCAATCATCTCCTTCCAACCTTTTGCACCAGGGAGTTTCACAACAAAGCATGTAGAGTGGACGCTTTGTCCTTCCCTTGGACACAGCTCTCAATTTAGGCCTTCCCTCCTCTGCCTCTTCTTTCCAGAGTGCTGCTAAAGATAAGGGACGAAAAACCAAAGGCTATTCTGATAGCACCAGATTGGCCCATGCAGCATTGGTATCCCCTTCTTTGCAGCCTTTCCGAAGCTCAGCCTTGGCATCTTCCCCTGGTGCCAGATCTGTTGGTTCAGGACGGGGGAAAGTGTCTTCATCCTCATCTTCAAATTCTGCATTTAACTGCCTGGCTAATACTTTAAATCTTTCCCAGCTGGTGGTTGAAGTTCTTCACGTGACCTAGCACCAGGAAATCCTATGCAGATAAATGGAAGAGATTCTGCTCTTTGCAGGCTAAAGGAGAAGAGTCTTCCCAGCCTTCTCTCCCTCATTCTTGATTATTTAGCAGGTTTGCTTAATGGTGGGCTTTCCTTTTCTTCAATTAAGATTCATGCTTCAGCAATTTCTGCTCATTGTTCTTTTGAGCAACCTTTTTTTTCTCACCCCTTGATGAAACAGTTCCTAAGGGGAGCTAACAATCTTAGACCTCCCAGAAGAGCTCCTACTCCTGCTTGGGATCTTAATTTTCTCCTGGAGAAGCTTACTCTTCCTCCCTTTGAGCCTGCTGCCTCTGCAGACTTAAAGTTCCTTTCATAGAAGACTGCCTTTCTTTTGGCTATTACTTCCACCAGAAGGATTTCAGAGTTGCAAGCCTTAATGGCAGTGGAACCTTTCATTATTTTTCATACAGACTGGGTTTCTCTGAGAACTAATCCCTCCTTTATGCCTAAGGTGGTTTGCAATCTGACACTTAACTAGTCTGTTCATCTGCCTACATTCTTCAATAACCCCAGAATAAAGAGGAAAGGATTCTGCACTCTCTTGATGTGCACTGACAGTTGAGATTTTACTTAAATAGGACTAAACCCTTTCGGAAGTCTCGGCAATTGTTTGTTAGTTTTGCTCCTGGGGCTCCGGGTAAAGCTATTTCCAAACAAATGCATCTCCAAATGGATTGCTCATTGTATTCATTTTATTACCTGCAGCATGGAAATGTCTCCCCCCCCCCCCCAGGGTGTTAGGACCCATTATACTAGAGCAGCCTCTACCTCTGCAGCTTTTTTGAGAGGTGTGCCTACTAAGGACATTCTAGAAGCAGCCACTTGGTCTTCTGTCCATACTTTCACAAAGCATTACAAACCTATCTTTGTTTTCTAAGTCTAGGGCTGGTTTTGCCTCTGCAGTTTTGCAAGGCCTCCTTACCAATCCTTAATCTGTGATTCTTCCTCCACGCCTTTTGTTCTCTTCCTGGGCTTTGGGAATCAACCCATATGTTAGGACTGCAACAGTGAAACATGAAGAACATAGTACAGTTGTGTACACTTACCATAAATGTAGATGTTCGAGTGTATTCACTGTTGCAGTCCTGGTTTTCCCACCCTCCATTCCCCCTTTTTTCCTAAGGCACAGACTATTTATGTTATTTTTTGGATGTTTTTTTCCAGGGTGTTTCCTTCCTGGTTTGGCCTTCTTTTGGGGGCTCCTGACAGTTAAGGCAAGAAAAACTGAGGAAATGGTGTCGGCCACCTCCCATTATACCGGATAACCCCATATGTTAGGACTGCAACAGTGAATACACTCGAACATCTACATTTATGGTAAGTGTACACAACTATACTTTGTCTCCACCCTCTTCAAAACAGCTAATCTCAGCCTCTAAATCACCACTGTACTATCCATCACATTTTTCCATCTGTACTGTCTCCTGTCAGTAAAGGGACTTTACTTCTATACATTCCCTAATCCCTAAGCTTTTCCATCCTATCACATCATACCTCTACTACTACTACTTCCTATCCATCCCAACCCTGGTAAGGATCACCATCCATTAACTGAACTGATTTACACCCTCTTTTCTTGACCATCTTTGTCACTAATTTTCCCCCCTCCCACATTCATCTACAATTTAAAATATAGCCACAACTATTTTACCATTATTGCATCCTGTCTTTTCAGTCACTACCAAATAAAAATTCTAAACTACCATTCACAATGTCCTTTATGTAAACATGTTAACATATTCCAGTAAAAAAAATATTATCGATATTCTTTCCCCAAATATCTTTGAGTGGTAATATCCACCGCAACCCAGGTTCTAACCAAACCATCAATCAACAAACTTCTCATAACAATGCCCGACACCATCTCCTCCCATATTGCAAACAATTAAATATTTGTATAACTATATGTAATGTATCTAAGAAGGTGCCTGAACTGCATGCCTGGATGTCCCATTACTCTCTCAATATACTAGCTATTTCTGAAACGTGGTTCAAATCTTGCATAAAAGACAAGTATTACTCCCTGGCTACAGTATTATTTAAACACTGTCCATAAAAAATAAAAAAAAAACAAGAGAAACAGCTCTTTTATACTCAAACTGATATGAAATTGCCCCCCCCCCACCACAAAACAATACCTATATTACAGAACTTTGAATTACTTGCCTCATTCCTCAGACTAATCAACCACAAACAATTTTCTCTTTATCCCCCAGGAGAGAACATAGAGACACTAGAAAGCATATTGTACTAAATAATCTCTGGTACTGTCATACTGACAACACTCCCCTAAGAGCTGACCCAATAGTCTAGAGACTTGGTGACACACAGACAGTAATCTAGCCTTTGACCATCACGTTTCTATAGTAGTGAGGAAATCATTCTATATCACACAACTTGTAAACAAAGGTATGGCATCTCGGTCTAATTAAGTCATTGCTCCACTGTATTCGGCTAACTGTCCTTTGTGGGTCATTCCAAGCCCAGCCAATTACCTCATGTGGGAATGTCTATAAGGTGAGCACCTTAACCACTATGCCAACCTCCCACCTTTAAATAGTACATTCATTTAAAGACATATTCTGCCTATTATGGACTTGAACCCATTTGCACAATTGCTAGGATAGATCATTGGGCCCAACACAACTTATTAATGCCCCTGTGTTTTACAATAAAATCTTTAGTAATAGCATCACTCTTGGATTATTGCCTCTGATTCCAACAAATATAGCTCCTCAGGAATTCTCTCAGGACTCCCTTAATTGACCACCTTGCAACCTATACCTACCAACTTAACTTATCAGTCCAAACAACATAAATACAAATTCACCCGAAATCTCTCACACTTCATCTTTCATGGCAGTCTTACAGTCCATCACTTGGTCCATCCTGAAACGTCTCTCCTTTGAGGATGCTATACTCACCTAAAAATATCTAAATACATAGATCTAGACATATTAAATAACTCAGCCCCATCAGGGATAAAAGGTAAATTCTAACCACTCCCCCTGGTTGTACTACAGAACAAGAATCCTCATGCATAAGAGACTAAGCCTGGAAACTATGGCTTGTAAACAAAACATCCAACATCCGGGGAGCTTAAAAAAAAAAAAAAAAAACAATTCAGCAAAACCATCATGAAGCCATCCAAAAACTCTTCTGATCCTCTGTTAATATGTACTTCACCTAGGTACTAAATCAACTGCAATCCCTTAACAAATAATTCTGCTTTGGAAGTTACAACTCAGTTTAACATATACTTTAACAGAATAGCTGATATTAAACATACCTCTTCAGTACACCAGATACACTGCACCATTCTCCATATGATCACTGTTACCCCTCCACATCACAAACCCCTTTCTCTACCCGCCATCATCCATGATATCCTCCTGTTCCATTTCAAAGTTTACCTTACAAACAGTATCCACATCCTGTATTAAGAAATTTCTTCACAGACTTAATCCACTTCAGCTGACAACCTACTCAGAATGCCTAAAAATAGCTGCTGACACCATACCTGATGTGAATTTTAATTAACAGATCCATCACTGAATCCTGTGTTCCAAATATTTGGAATACGTTCTATATCACCTCTCTCCTTAAAGTACACAACTTGTCTGATGTATTTAACTTCTGATCTCTAGCTGTCTTGTCTCCACTGTCCCAAATACTGGAAAAATGTATTCACAAACAACTTCTGAAATGCCTCATTCGATGGTAACCCCTCACTCCCATTCAGCACTGTTTCTGTCCTGCCCCGAGCACCACCACTGCACTACTTCCATTCATGGATACGATTAATAAAGCCAGAGATGAAGAAAACTTATCGCCAAACTGTTCCTTGAGCAGAAAGTATTCTAAGTAAGTCAGTCATAGTAATGGAGGAAGGGGATTCTGCCAGTAGGGATGACTGCAGTTACGGGTGCAGAGAATAGGTAAGAAGGAGCTGGGATTTATTGGAGGAAACTTGCTAAGGAGCCAAGGTATTAGTAACAAATAATTAGAGAGGGAAAGGTAATGGAATGGAATGGGAAGGTTTCAAGAAGATATTTGGACTGCAGGCTAGAGACTGCCTTTGCTAACAGGGGCTGATATAAGAGTATAGGCAAAGAGAATGGTTTAGGGGAAATCCTAAAGTAAAGACCTGCACTGGTAGAGTTTTTAGATGAATCTAGAACATAAGCTGCTAAGAGTGATAATTAGTAGGGGTTATAAAATATTGAACAATAACTACTGGAATTAGAGGAGGTTAGAAAAGATTGGGAAGGGAGATTAGATGAGCAATTCATGAAACAAAAATGGGAGGTCATATGTATGACTCTGAAATATGCAAAAAGTCTGGAATATGTAGGATTTTTGCTTGGAAGTGTTTGGATAGGTATTTTTTATATCCCATGCAGACATAAAGGATTTTTCCTTGGGTAGATGGAAAATGTTAGAGGTGTGATGGAGAAGAGGTAGCTGGGAGCATATGTTTTGGGTGTGTAATGAGTTGACAGACTTTAAAAATTGTACAGAGTGCTCTGTCAAAAATACTGGGCAAACAAATGAGTGTAACTATAGAAATAATTTTTTGAGCTGGGATACAGGATCTGAATTGCCTAGACATAAGGCCTTGTTTAGTTTAATTCTGGTGGCTAGAAAAAAACAAAAAAAAAACCTACTAGAAAATGGAAATCACCAACCATATTTGAAGGTATGAATATTGTAACATATATAAGAAATTGAATTGGGACCTATAGAAAAGGGTAGAAGCAAACGGCATAGAAAAAATGAAAGTTGTAAGAATACACGCAGAAGATGTTTTTGAGGAGGGATGAGGTGTAAACAAAGGTAGGAATTGAACAATTTATATAATATGTTAGTTTGGTTATATTGTATAGAAGAATACATCTGATATATAATGTTTGTAAATATGAACCTTTAAATATGTTTTCTTTACTTTTATATAAATTAAGTTGGCTTATGTCACAAGTGATAATTTGATAAAGGTGTTTAAAAAATGTCCAAGTCCTACTTAACCCTAAGAACACTAAGTTAATGTTATTCTTCCCTAAACATCTCACCCAAAACAAATTCAGTTTAAGAATCACCTCTCTAGACAGCACAGAAATTGAGGTAGTGTCATACACTACTAGTCTGCCTAACCATTGATACCAACCTTGTATTCAACCTTCACGATCTCAATGCCATCAAAAAAAAAAAAAACATCAAAAGCAACGTATGCTTTATAGAAGTAAACAAAATCTTCCTAATTCTAGCAATATAACCCTATGCGACACTTACATACTTGCCAACCTCCAATCAGTTTTGAAAACCAAACTGGAACAATGTTATAATAAAGTTCTTCATTTTGCCATCAGCAATTTGCACCATCATTACACTGCTCTCAGGGAACTAAATTGGCTAAATGTATTCCAGTATCTCATCTACGCCCAACTACTCACAACCTATAAACTGTTATATAAACCATCTGATTGTCCTGCACTTTTCCACCACTACCTTGCCAATCGACCACTACACTCAGATAACAAAAAACTTATTTTCATCCAGAAGCCAGGGGGAGTGGTTAGATTTTACCTTTTATCCCTGATGGGGCTGAGTTATTTAATATGTCTAGATATATTTATTTAGATATTTTTAGGTGAGTATAGCATCCTCAAAGGAGAGACGTTTCAGGAAGAGCCAAGTGATGGACTGTAAGACTACCATGAAAGATTGAAGCTGGCCTTTACATTTACTCTTACTGTATGGCAAAAGCTTTGAGCTCAGTCCCAGTAACTATCAGGTCCTCAACGAATATTCAAACCTTTTTGCAAAATGCATGTCCCTGCTTCTGTTGCACCGCTGGCTGACACCTTATTTCAAACCCTAAATCTTCCCGCCTCAGCTGTTCTTCTAAACGTGATCTTATCTTTGCCTTCACAGTCTATAATTAATCACAATACATTTCCTCTGCTTTATAGAGCCAGCTTACCAACAACCTCTTTTTATTTCCCCACTCCACTCCTAATCTGTTTCTACAACCCTTTCTTTCCTTGATATTGCATTCCTTCCTAGAGTATAAAATTTCTTTTCTGTTTACAATGTAATATTTTAGTTTGTCCCAAACTACTTTTCATTTAACTAATTAAGACAAAGATTTGTCAATTTTTTCTTTGTAACACAAAAAAGAAAACGTGTTTTATTATGTTTATTTTATTTTTTATTTTACATTTGTTGACCGGGATAGTCAGACTGGATTCATATCCATTTTCAGCGGAGGCCCGGGGAGAAAAGCTCCACACAAAAAAGTGATATGTACAATACAGCAGACACACTGTTTATACAATACATAAGAGACACTGTTTATACAATCTTTAAATCGGAAATGAGGACTATAAAAGTATGGGACAACAAGGTAGAAGAATTATAAAATCTGACATTAGCACAATTGGAATGCATAATACAATTATGGTATAGCTCTTGAGTCATGGAGATGATGCTAGTCAGGATTAGAGCAAGGACATAGCCAGTGCGATTTAAAATATTTTTTGAGACTTTCTTTGAATAGTATAAGTGAGGATTCTAGAGTAAGGTCAGCAGGGAGTTGGTTCCAGGTTTTGCTAACTGTGTTGGGAAACAAGGCGTCCCCAGCCGAGTTGTTGGATTTGAATGTTTGGACCATTAGTCTACTGGATGATCGAAGTGGTCTGAGGTTTCTGTATGGGCTGACTATATTTTTGAGTGCAGGTATGTTATCAGGGTGGTAGAGTGCTTTATGAGCTACTAGCTGGTTAAACTGTAGTAGGGAAGGTAGTTCAAGTCACCCTAGAAAATTTAGGTTGCGACATTGGTGTGTCCTATAAGGTGAACCAGTGGCAAATCTAGCAATGTGGTTGTAACAGAAGGATAGTTTACGTTCTGTTTTGTGCAAATTTGTGAGTAGAGAGGGAGGTGTAGAGGAGGGTGGATAGGAGATGAGAACGGGCAATCGCAGTTCTTGCAAAAGGAGTGAGGAAAGGTTTGTGCTTGTAAAGGGATCCAAGTTTTTTTGTGTATGGTTTTGATGGTTTGATTGACATGTACGTCGAATGTAAGGTTATTGTATACTGTAACTCCCAGGAGTTTGGTTTGGGCTTAAGGAGAGATAATGGTCCCATTATTAGCTATTATGGTAATGGTTGTATGGTTGGACCTACAAGTGGGACTGAAAAGGAGCAGCTTAGTTTTTTTTAGGGTTTAAGATCAGACAGCGATTGGTGAGCCAATTTTCAACAGTGTTGAAAGTACTCTGGGTTAGAGTATGTAGATCTGCTGGTAAGGTGGCTGAGCATATCAACATGGAGTCGTCTGCGTATTGAATGCATGTTGCTTTAGGGAAACTGTGTGGAGATCATTAATAAAGATAGCTTATCTTGCCATAGGACTGTCTGTTGTCGTCCAGACAGGTAGGATTGAAACCATTGAAGAGAGTGGTAGTCTAAGGAGATGGCTTTCAGGGTATGGATGAGTAGCTGGTGGTTAACCATATCAAAAGCTTTGGAGAGATCTAGAAAGAGTGAGGAGGAAAGTAGGTTATTATGGTTATGGTTAATGACATTAGTGAAAGAGAGAAGAGCTGAGGTGGTACTGTGGTATGGCCTAAAGCCGTGTTGAGAGTCAGCCAGCAGCTTATTTTGAATGAGGTGGTGCATAAGTTGTTTATGGACACATTTTTCCATAATTTTAGCTAGTGGTTATAGAATGGCTATGGGTCTGAAATTTGACAGTTCTATGGAGCTGCCTCCTTTATGTAAAGGTATAAATAACATGGGATATTTTCCAGATTGAGGGGTTGGAAGCTTCGGATAGTGTTCTGTTAATCAAGATTGAGATAGGGTAGGCTATGACGTCAGCTGCTTTTTGCAAGTACTCTGCAGGAAGGAGGTCAGCAGCCAGAGTGGTAGGCTTTAATTTTTTGATAAGACTTCAGATTAGTGTGGTAGGAACAGGTTGAAATCTAAAGAAGAGTGGGGTATTTGGTATATCATTATCTAAGACAGAGCAGGTGGGAGTGAGCTGACTGGCCTAGGGACTGGATAGTTTCTGTGAAGAAACTGTTGAAGGTATTTGCAGTGTCTGTCGGTGATTTGTGGGTAGAGGCTAATGGGGTAGGAGTAGAAGTATGTCCTGGGTAAAGAAAATAAGTTTGTTTATACCAGTCCAGTATTTTTGAGGTTTGTTATGGTTTTTCTGTTGCAGATAGTAATAGACGTTTTTTTTTTGTCTAGGATAATAGATTTTTTGGTGGTGTTCCTTAATTGTCTATATCTAAGTTGGTCTTGTGGGTCTTTTGTAGCACGCTAAGTGGCCCATGCTTTGTTTCTAAGTATGATTTTAGATTTGGTGTCTTTTGAGAGCCAAGGTGCTGTTTTTGTTTTGGTTCTGATAGAGCGAGTAGGGACATGAGAGTTGAGGATGGCAAGGAATTTGGTATTGAAGTATTCCACTGCATCATCCAGTGGAAGTAGTTTTAGGAGAGACCAGTTTCATACTCTGAGCTCATTTTGAAAATTGGTAAGGTTAAAGTTGTTATTGGTTCGTATTGATTTGTATGTGGGTAATTGGGGGTTATCAGCTTTGAGCTTAATTATATAGGTAACACAGTGGTCACTTAGGTCATCAGGCAGAGCCCCCAGATTTTTACATCTGGGGATGGCCATTGATAAGTATCCTATCTAAGGTACTTTCTTTGCTATTGGATTTATTGAACCTGGTGGGTGTGGAAATGATCTGTGAAAACCCATGTAGGTTGACATGGGTAGTGGGAGATTCAGAGGAGCAGGTGCTCCAGTCAGTGTTAGTCTCCAAGAACAATGGTTTCTTGGAGGTAGTTACTAGATAACCATTGTAGGATGTGTTCTAGTGTGCTAATGTTTTTACCTGCGGGAATGTAGACACAGACAATGTATCTACATTTGTTTTTGTTAATTTTTAGTTTGGTAATGAGAATTTCAGTATTAACGTGGGGTGGTTGGGAGGAGAAATGGCATAGGTGTTACCCTGAAGGAACAGTATGCTAAGAGTGTTTTGGAGGTGAAAAGAGTGTCAGATAGAGTGATGTTTATGAAGCTGGAAATTGATGGTGTAATGATGAATGTCCACAAGTTGGGTGTGCGATGGATGAGAAAGAAAAATTTTGGAGTGAGTTGGATGAAAGGGTGATGACTGTACCCAAGGGTGAGAGTGGTGACTGGAGCAGATTTCAATGGGCATGTTGGTGAAGGGAACAGAGGGGATGAGGAAGTGAGGGTAGGTATGGTATTAAGCAAAGGAATGCAGAAGGTCAAATGGTAGTGGATTTTGTGAAAAGGGTGGATATGGCTGTGGTGAATATGTATTTTAACAAGAGGGAGGAGCATAGGGTGACATACAAGAGTGGAGGGAGATGCACACAGGTGGATTATATCTTATGTAGGAAGTGCCAGTCTGAAGGAGATTGGAGACTGTAAAGTGGTGGCAGGGGAAAGTGTATTTAGGCAGCATAGGATGGTGGTTTGTAGGACGATATTGGTGATCAAGAAGAGGAGGAGGAGTGTGAGGGCAGCACCAAGGATCAAATGGTGGAAATTGAAAAAGGGTAATAATTGTGAGGTGGAGTTCAGAGAAGAGTTAAGACAGGCACTGGGTGGCAGTGAAGAGTTACCGAATAGCTGGGTAACTACAGCAGAGCTGGTAAGGGAGATGGCTAGAAAGGTGCTTGGTGTGACATCTGGAAAAAGGAAGGAGGACAATTAGACCTGGTGGTGGAATGAGGAAGTACAGGAGAGTATACAGAGAAAGAGGTTGGCGAAGAAGAAGTGGGATTGTCAGAGAGATGAAGAAAGTAGACAGGAGTATAAGGAGATGAGGTGCTTGGCAAAGAGAGAGATGGCGAAGGCTAAGGATAAGGTGTATGAAGAGTTGTATGAAAGGTTGGACACTATAAGGAGGGAGAAAAGGACCTATACAGATTGGCTAGACAGAGGGACCGAGCTAGTAAAGATGTGCAACAGGTAAGGGTGATAAAGGATAATAAGGGAAACATACTCACAAGCGAGGAGAGTGTGTTGAGGAGATGGAAAGAGTACTTTGAGAGGCTGATGAATGAAGAGAATGAGAGGGAGACAAGGTTGGATGATGTGCGGATAGTGAATCATAAAGTGCAGTGGATTAGCAAGGAGGAAGTAAGGATAGCTATGAAGAGGATGAAGAATGGAAAGGCTGTTGGTCCAGATGACATACCTGTGGAAGCATGGAGGTGTTTAGGTGAAATGGCAGTGGAGTTTTTAACTAGATTGTTTAATGAAATCTTGGAAAGTGAGAGGATGCTTGAGGAATGGTGAAAAAGTGTTTTGCTACAGATTTTTAAGAATAAGGGTGATGTGCAGAGCTGTAGTAACTACAGAGGGATTAAACTGATCAGTCACAGCATAAAGTTATGGGAAAGAGTAGTGGAAACTAGGTTAAGAAGGGAGGTGATGATTAGTGATCAGCAGTATGGTTTCATGCCAGGAAAGAGCACTACAGATGCGATGTTTGCTCTGAGAGTGTTGATGGAGAAGTACAGAGAAGGTCAGAAGGAGTTGCATTGTGTCTTTGTGGACTCAGAGAAAGCATATGACAGGGTGCCTAGAGAGTAGTTGTGGTATTGTATGAGGAAATCGAGAGTGTCAGAGAAGTATGTAAGAGTGGTACAGGATATGTACAAGGGTAGTGTGACAGCGGTGAGGTCTGTGGTGGGAGCGACTGATGCTTTTAAGGTGGAGGTGGGATTACATCACTGATCAACTCTGAGCCCTTTCTTATTTGCAGTGGTGATGGACAGGTTGACAGAAGAGATCAGACAGGAGTCCCTGTGGACTGTGATGTTTGCAGATGACATTGTGATCTGTAGTGAGAGTAGGAAACAGGTGGAGGAGACCCCGGAGAGGTGATGTGCTCCAGAGAGAAGAGGAATGAAGGTCAGCAGGACTAAGAATATATGTGTGTGAATGAGAGGGAGGATAGAGAAATGGTGAGGATACAGAGAGGTAGAGGTGGCAAAGGTGGATGAGTTTAAATACTTGGGATCAACAGTTCAGAGTAATGGTGAGTGTAGAAGAGAGGTGAAGAAGAGAGTATGGGTAGGATGGAGTGGGTGGAGAAGGGTGTCAGGAGTGATTTATGACAGACGAGTACCAGTAAAAGTGAAAGGAAAGGTCTACAAGAGAGTAGTGAGACCATCTATGTTATATGGGTTGGAGACAGGGACACTGACAAAGCGGCAGGAGTCAGAGCTGGACGTGGCAGAGTCAAAGATAAGATTTACACTGGGTGTGACGAGGGTGGACAGGATTAGGAATAAGTATATTAGAGGGTCAGCCCAGGTTGGAAGGTTTGGAGACAAAGCCAGAGAGGCAAGATTGCATTCGTTTGGACATGTACTAAGGAGGGATGCAGAGTATATTGGGAAAAAGATGCTAAGGAAGAAGCTGCCAGGTAACAGGAAAAGAGGGACGCCTAAGATAAGGTTTATGGATGTGGTGAGAGAGGACATGCAGGTGGTTGGTGTGACAGAGCAAAATGCAGAGGACAAGAAGAAATGGAAACAGATGATCTGCTGTGGCAACCCCAAACAGGAGCAGCCGAAAGAAGAAGAAGATGATTAACGTGGCGTGGTTGTTGGGTGTCTGCAGTAACTTTTATGTTAGATTTGTAGAGTAAAGCAACCCCAAAACCTTCCTATTGGCCCTGTCTAATCAAAGTATTTGATACCTGGGGTATTACCTCACTGTCTTTAGTTGCAGGTTTTAGCCAGGTTTCAATAAGACATAATATGTTTAGGGAATGAACTGCTAAGAGGGCGTGCAGGTTATGAACCTTATTATTTAAGCTTCTAATGTTTAGATGGAAGGCTAGGAATGAGTTAGGGGGCCTATTTGACAGAGTTATATAGGTAGGATTATTAGTATGGGAGCTACGCACGGCAGGTGAGGCTGGGCCAGGGTTTGGGTGGATATCTCCATGCTTTGCGAGGTTGTAGCATAAGTTAACATGTTCTATGGAGCTTCTCTCCTCAGGCCTTCACTGAAAAAGGGCTTTTACTGAGGTGGACTTTCAGGGTCAATAAATCTGCAAATAAATAAAATAAAGCTTGAAATGGTAAGGTCCCTACGCTTGCTCCCTTGGAGAGTTTGAATGGTGTCATTAGACATGACAGATACCTTGGGAGCTCCACAGGATGTTTTCTGACTCAGTACCACTGTCAGTCCAAGCTGTTCATTTGGCCTACCTTTTACAAGTAAAAGGGTCTTGGGATTTTCATCACTAAAATGGCTTGCTCCACCTGGCTATTTCAGAAGACTCCCTAACAGGGGTCCTGACCATGTGTTCTGCTTTAGTTGGATTTTTTAAGAATCTTTCTAAATTGAGAGAAGTCTGCTGTGGTTCAGATGTATGGAGAGAGAAAGAGATTTCGGCAGTATAGTGTCAATTCTTTAAGTACAAAGAGAAAGGCCCAGGATGTCCATTTTTGGGTATCCTGGGTTAGACTTGAGTGTAAACTTTCCCTTTTCTGCTTGTTTTACAGAACCACCACCTTGCAATTCTTCTCACCTCATTCAGTAGATCTGAAATATCAGTGAGAGTTGCTACACTGTCACAGACCTTCTCATTGTACCGTGTTCACCATGTTCACCATGCCTTGGAGTGCTGAACAGATGTTCATCGTGTTTCACTGTTGCAGTCATTACTCTTGGGTTATCCTGCTGGCAGGCTACCCGCAGTCGGCCCGAGTTCCAAAGTCTAGGTCCGGCGTCGGTTGCTGTCACCTCCTCCCTGACATCAGTGTGCCAGGGGTATAAAAGATGCAGCCGATGCCATTTTCTTCAGTCTTTATTGCCGCGTGGTGCCCGAAGCAAAAGCAGTTCGCAAGTGCCGGTTGGCCGACTCCTGAGATTTTCAAAGCTGAATTTCAGAACCGAAGTCTTCATTAAAGCTAAGTACCTTGTTGGGGAAACTTTTTTCTTGCTCCAGACCGATGTCAGAAAAAGTTTACAATTGTATTTCTTGTGGGATGCAAATACCTCATAAGGATTTTTACTCTTACTGTATTCCTTGCCTAGGCCCAGATCACAACGTTGCTAGCTGTCGGTTTTGCGCTAGATTCAACCAAAGCACTGTCAAGCGTCGGTTCGATTTTGCATTTCATTACTTTGACAGAAGATTTAATTATATAATGCCGGCGGAACAGCCAAAAACAGGAGTTTACAAAAAATGCAAAGACAAGGACAAGGATAGGCATCCGAGGTCCAAAACCGACGACGAAGCCTCTTCTAGGCCAGTCGCTGGTTCGCCGGTTTTCAGTGAGGCACTTTCGCAGCCCCTGGCGCCCGCTACCTCAGAGCCACAGGCCGCTTCCGACTCCCACGTGGAGCCGACTAGGCCTCTGGAAACTCAAGGTATTGGACACTCAGAAATCAATCCCTCAGATGGGTCCGGAGCCACTGAGCAGGCATCTGCTTCTGAGGGTGTCTTCAGACCTACGCAACCTATATTAAGCCATCTTCAGCTTCAAAGACAGACTAAAGCAGCTCTAAAGACAAAGAAACAAGTACAGCATTCTCCTACTCAAGACTTCCATGCCTAAAAAACAGATGCTCAAAATGGCCGAAGACCTAATTACTTTGATCAGGGGCTCCCATCCCCCCCTCCTCATAAGAGACCTAGGCAAGAGACAGAGTATGACTCTTCTGATCAGGTATCTATTTCCTCTGATTCCTCTTCTGAACAGGATTTTTCCATGCTTCCCTATGAGGATTCTGATGCTGAAGAATCCATTCCTTCAGCCTCCCCTCCTGAGGACTATTCCTTTGGGGAAACATTGCATACTATGAGGGAGCATTTCCACTGGGAGAGCCAAGATTATTCTGAGTCTAAGAAAAGACTCTGAGACTTCCTGCTACTTCCTCAGCTACTTCCTCAGCATAGACTCCATGCCATTCCTCCTGTTTTAGACATTGTAGATGATGTATTTTCAGAGTCTGGACTATCCCCTGACTCTTTACCCCCTGCACCTGCTAAGCCAGACAGATACTACAGGGTTCCATATTCACATAAATTCCTATATAAAAACCCCGCTGCTGACCCAGAAACTATATCTCAGGGTCCCAAGGGGGTTAAGGCTGCTACTGCAAAAAACCCTGTCCCCTCTGATAGGGATTCCAGGGCTCTAGACAGATGGGGGGGAAAAGTATACACTTCTGCCACCCTGGCTGTAAGGGCTTTAAATTGTCAATTTCATATGCTTAAATATCAGCAATATTTACTGTCACTACTTAAACAGAAAATGATGACAAATACTGAATGTTCTGAGAACAAGGAATTGCAGGATTTATTGCATGCAACTGAACAAGTGGGAAAGCATACTTTTCAATGTGGTTATGATTCACTGGAGGCCTCTTGCAGGGCCGCTGTTACAGGTTCTGTTATTAGAAGGCATGCTTGGTTAAAGGAACAAAATCTGCCTGACCATGTTAAAGCAAAATTATTAGATGCACCATTACAGCATGATACTTTGTTTGGTACTAAAGCAGAAGAGGTATTGAAAAAATGGAGGATAAAGCAAACTCCATGCAGACAGTCAAAGATTTCTTACAGGTACAACCACCCGGGTTTAGCAGGAACTGGCCTTCTAAAAATTGGTCCTTTCCAGTCTGACAGACCACAAAGAGGCAGACACAGGCGTCCTAGAGGCAGATCTCAGCCCCAATCCTCATACAGGCCTAAACAATGGGGCGCTCCTACCTCCAAAAGCAGAGAAGACAAATCACAACCTTACAGAAAACAGTCCCAATGACTTTCCTCTTCCAGTTCCAAGCAATTTCCTTTTGACAGCCCCCTTTGGGGGAAAACTAGCACATTTTTCATCAAATTGGCAAATGGGTTCTCAACATAGTGTCCCAAGGCTACAGGTTCCATTTCCACACCCTGCCAAGGTCAAAGGGCATGCCAGACCTGCCACACAATCAATGGGCAGAGGCACAAAAACAAATTACAGCCCTCATGGACATGAGGGCCATTCAACAAGTACCACAACAAGAGCAGGGGCAATGATTTTACTCCAGGCTTTTTCTAGTGCCCAGGAAGGACAAAACCTGGAGACCAATTCTGGACCTATCTATACTAAATATCTTTCTGGAAGTTCCAAAATTCAAGATGTTGACTCTTCAGCAGCTACTGCCCATGTTGGGCATAAGGGCTTGGCTAGTAACTTTGGACCTAAAAGAGGCATACCTGCATGTCCCAATCAGACAATCTTGCAGAAGATACTTCAGATTCATAGCTGGCTCAGTGCATTACCAATTCTCTGCACTGCCCTTTGGCTTATCTACTGCGCCCAGGGTCTTTACAAAATGCCTGGCACCAGTGATTGCGTTTTGCAGACAAAAAGGAAATCAGATATATCCCTACTTGGATGACTGCCTAATTCAAGCAGAGAACAAAGACACTCTTCTAAAGCATCTGGCGTTTGTAAAAAGATTACTAATTGGCCTAGGGTACATAGTAAACGAAAAGAAATCAAAACTAGTGCCCTCTCAAGAGATAATATTCCTGGGCGCAAGCTTAAATACAACTGCCCAGATGGCATATCTCACGCCAGACAAGCAAAAACAACTGACTACTTACTTCAAGAAATTGGCAACAAAAACCCACTTATCTGCAAGGAAAATCCTGCAAGCCTTGGGTTTCATGGCATCCTGCATTCTACTAATTCCATATGCCAGACTGCATATGAGGAAACTACAATGGTATCTGAAAAGTGTTTGGACTCAACATTGCTGCAGCCTGGAGACAGTAATTGCACTCATTCCCTGCCTACAACAGGAGTTTTGATGGTGGGAAGAAGTTTGTCACCACAACAAGGGTCTGCCATTCAGATTACCCACAGCCAGACAGACACTGACAACGGATGCATCAGATTATGCCTGGGGGCCCCATATGGCAGGAAAATGTATTCAGGGCACATGGCCTGCAAACCAGATGCATCTTCACATCAATCAAAAAGAGATGCTAGCTGTTCAAAATGCCCTGACAACTTTCAAGGACCTGCTTCATCCAGGAAAATTACTAATAAAGACAGACAACACTACGGTCACGTGGTACATAAACAAGCAGGGAGGTACTCATTCCTACCCCCTCTGCAGGCAACCAATGTCCTCATGGGACACAGCATTGGCTTTTCAACTTCACCTGCAAGCTCAATTCCTGCCAGGAAAAACAAATACTCTGGCAAACGAACTAAGCAGAAACCTCATGGATCCGCACGAATGGAAACTGGATCCACAAGTCTTCAGGATGATAACAAGGAAATGGGGATGCCCAGACATAGATCTATTTGCCTCCCCCCACAACTGTCAATTGCAGAGATTTTGCACAAGGACTTACCACAAGCAAGCATGGAAAATGGACGCCCTATCATTCAGCTGGAAAAATCTAACAGTATATGCTTTTCCACCACTACCTCTCCTCCCCAGAGTACTCCTAAAGGTCAGACAAGAGAAGCCAAAAATGATTCTGATTGCACCAGACTGGCCACGCCAGCACCGGTACCCAGTCCTGAAGAGCTTGTCTCAAGGTCCAGCATGGCTATTGCCTCAATCTTCTCACTTGCTGACCCAACATAACAATCGGATCCTGCACAGCCAGCTCAGGACCTTAAATCTGGCAGCATGGCGCATAATGTAGCTATAATGAACGCTCCCCTTTCAAAAGTAGTTATGGATGTTATCTTGGAGGCCAGGAGGCCCAGTACCAGAAAATCTTATGCAGAAAAATGGAAGAGATTCTGTGCTTGGAACCAGGAACAAGGCATTGACACTTCTGTACCAAACATTCCTCAGATTTTACAATACCTGACTAAGATGCTGAACAAAGGCCTTTCTTTCTCATCAATTAAAATTCATGCCTCTGCCATTTCTGCACATTACAATACGGAACCACCTATCTTTTCTCACCCATTAATAAGGCAGTACCTCAGAGGGGCCAAAAACATTAGTTCCGGCCTGGGACCTCAATTTTGTTTTGGAAAAACTCACACTGCCTCCTTTTGAGCCAGCATCAACAGTGGATATTAAATTCTTATCCTGGAAGACAGCTCTGCTCCTAGCCATTACCTCTGCAAGACGAGTCTCGGAGTTACAAACACTCATGGCTGTGGAACCTTTCCTCATTTTCCATCCAAACAGGGTTTCTCTGAGGACGACAAACCCTACATTTATGCCTAAGGTGGTGTCCAGTGTGACCCTCAATCAAACCATTCACTTGCCTACCTTTTACCCAAATCCACAGAACAAGGAGGAGAAAATTCTGCATTCTTTGGATATACACAGGCAGTTACGCTTCTGCTTGGACAGAACTAAAGCTTTCAGAAAGACTGAGCAACTTCTAGTGTCATATGCTGCAGGATCACAAGGAAAGGCTATCTCAAAACAGACTATTTCTAAATGGATAGGCCACTGCATCCGTTTCTGCTATTCTCAACATGGCAAATCAGTGTCTAAGGGCATTAGGCCTCATTCCACCAGAGCAGCAGCCTTTCTCAGGGGAGTACCAACCAAAGAAATCTTAGGGGCTGCAACTTGGAGTTCAGTGCACACATTTACAAAGCACTACCTCTTGCCTCTCTACTCTAAGTCCAGAGCAGGCTTCGCCACTGCAGTTCTGCAGGGTCTCATAGCCTCTCCTAACCCTATTTAGCCCAGCCACCCTTCCTCAGCTTTGGGGTTCAACCCAAGAGTAATGACTGCAACAGTGAAACACGATGAACATAGTACAGTTGTGTACCTACCATAAATGTAGATGTTCGAGTGTATTCACCGTTGCAGTCCAGGTTACCCACCCACCATCCCCCTTCTCTTTGCTGGGCCTTATCTACACTTCTCTATCCTATACAACCTTTTTGGTGTATTTGCTTGTAGATGAAGGAAATGTAATTTTTGTGTATGCATTTCTTTTTGATATATATTTTTTCAGCCTACCTATTTGGGGCACCTGACATCTGGGGCAAGAAAAACTAAGAAAATGGCGTTGGCTGCATCTTTTATACCCCTGGCGCACTGACGTCGGGGAGGAGGCGACAGCAACCGACGCCGGGCCTAGACTTTAGAACTTGGGCCGACTGCGGGTAGCCTGCCAGCAGAATAACCCAAGAGTAATGACTACAACAGTGAATACATTCGGAACATCTACATTTATGGTAGGTACACCACTGTACTTTCCCATTAAATCTGTATGGGGTTGGAAACTATGAAATATGTTTCAGGTTTTGATGACTGATTCTTCTGTGCTTAGCCCTGCTTAGCCCTGCTATGATTATCTAGGATTTGATTAATAAGCTTTGGTTAGGTCATCTGGCTCCATTGCTTGTGTAAAGAAAGTGAAATTACAAGAAAGAAGTTGCACATTAACTTGACTGAGAAGAAAATGATTGCCCTTTGTCTCCAGGGGATGGAGAGAGTTTTTAAACATAAGTATCAGACATCCATTATGCAGTGCTGTATCTAAAGAATTGTTGGTCTACTGTCTGCACTGCATGATGTTTTTTCCTGATGGTGGTTCACATCACTGGTGATTGAACACAGCAACAGACTAGTTGAGCTGCAGCTAATCCCTGTCTGTGATTCATGCATTCAAATGATCATTTTGGTATGGAGCATTACAGGGAATATTTAATCTGATGTCGCCAATCTTAACGTAATCTTTGACTGTGGGCTCTGTTCCAAGACTCGGATCAGACTCAGACGTTTACTTCAGCTCGTGCCTTCCCAAATTCTCGAGCTAGGCTCTACCCAGAATGCTCCTGACTAAATTACCCCAGATCTCTTTTGCCGCTTTGTGTGTCAGATGCGTCCAACCTCTCTCGAGCTTTGGCAGTTATTTACAGTAAAATTTTTGGTCTGATTTCTCTAATTTCCTTCTTGTATAGCTATATTTCCCTTCCTAAATACTTTGTTTTTCTACCCACTCCTCTTGTATCTTCTGTGCACGTGAGTGATCTTTTTCTCCTTTTCCTCTACCTTGTACATAGATTTCTCTTGCGTACCATAGCTGGTATTTTTCCTTTTTAGGTATTTCTGGCTACCATAGTTTGTACCCTTTCGCTCTTCTCTTTCTATTCCAAAAAAAAAAAAAAAGTCTTTCCTGTCCCCTCTTGCGAGTGTGTGCGCGTGTGTGATTTGTATCTATGCTAAGCCTACTTTTCTGTCATGGCTGATAAACCTGATAAATCGTCAAAGGGCACTTCTGGTTTTAAGAGATGGCAGAAGTGTGACGGGAAGATGCTCAATTCACATGGGCATGTCTGGTGTGTGTATTCTGTAGGCATTGTCCACTTGCAAGAAGATCGCACCATCTGTCATGGATGTTCTTTGTGTTTCACTGTTGCAGTCATCACATTTGAGTTATCTGCTTGCAGTAGCTCTCAGTCGGCCTGATTATCAAAGTCTTGGATGCTGCGTTGGTTGCTGTCTCTTCTTCCATGACGTCAGGTAGTCAGGGGTATAAAGCATGCAGCCGATGTCATAACATCAGTCTTTCTTGCCATGCGGTGCCCGAAGCAGCAGCAGTTCGCAAGTGCCGGTCGGCCGACTCCTGAACTTTTTGTTTTTGAATTTCAGATCCGAAGTCTTCAGCTAAGCTAAGTACCCCATTGGGGATCCTTTTTCTTGCTCTAAACCGATGTCAGTAAAAGTTGACAATTGCATTTCTTGTAGAAAGCAAATACCCCATAAATATTTTCATTCCTACTGCATTCCTTGCTTAGGCCCAGACCACAATGTACCTCGCTGTCGGTTTTTCAAACCTCGTACTATTAGTCGTCTGTTCATTTACGCCTCTAAATATTTTGGTACTGTGTTCAATTATCCAGAAATGGCTTCGGTAAGCCACCCGACAACCGACATTCCAAAAAAACGCAAAGATAAAGACAGAGACGGACCGCATAGGTCCAGAGCTGCTGATGACGCTTCTCCTAAGCTAGTTGCCAGTTTGCTGGTACTCAGTGAGGCGCTTTCGCAGCCCCCTCCTACCCGCTACTTCAGATTCACAGGCCTCTACTGAGACCCATTCTGAGTTTGGTATGCCACGAGATGCTTCTTCGACTATGGAACCTGCGGATGTCTCTACCTTGGATGGGTCCGGAGCCACTGTGCAGGCACCGGCTTCTGAGGGTGTATTCAGGCCTACTGACTTGCATATTAAACCAACGCTATCTTCTTCTTCAAGGCCTAAAAGTCTATCCATGCCTAGAAAACTGACGCCCAGACCATAAGGTCAGGCCCCTATGCCTAAAAATCAAATGGTAAGAATGGCTGAAGACCTTATTACTCTAATCAGGGGAAGCCACCCCCCCCCCCCCCAAGAGATCTAGGACTGATTTTCCTTCTGATTCTTCTGATCAGGATTCTGAAATTTCTGTTTTCTCTGATGACCAGGATTTGCCCTTATCTACCTAAGAGGATTCTGATGCAGAGGACTCCATTCCCTCTGCTTCCCCTCCAGAGGATTTCTCTTTTGGCGAAACCTTGCATACTCTTAGGGAGCATTTCTGCTGGGAAAGCCAGGATTACTCTGACTCCAAAAAGAGGCTTAGGGAACTCTTACTCCTGCCTCAACACAGGCCTTTACCTATCCCTCCTGTACTGGACAATGTAGATGCCTTCTCGGAATCCAGCCTGGCCCCTGACACTTTACCTCCTGCTCCCAGAAAACTTGATAGGTATTACAGGGTACCTAACTCTCACAAGTTCCTTTTTAAAAATCCTACTGCGGATCCTGAGACCATTTCACAGGGACCCAAGGGCATTAAGGCTACTACTGCAAAAATCCTACCCCCTCTGATAGAGATTCCAGGGCGCTGGATAGATGGGGTAAGAAGGTATCCACTTCTGCAACTTTGGCCATTAGGGACTTAAACTGCCAGTTTCATATGTTAAAGTATCAGCAGCATATTATTGGATTGCTTAAACAGAAAATTATGATGATTCCTGACTGTGCTGAAAATAAAGAATTACAGGATTTAATGCATTCTGCTGAACAAGTTGGAAAACATACTTGCAATGTGGTTTTGATTCATTAGAGGCATCTTGCAGGGCTGCTGTCACTGGGTCTGTACTTAGAAGGCATGCTTGGCTTAAGAAGCAATCTTTGCTAGATCATGTTAAAGCTAAATTACTGGATGCTCCCTTAAACCAAGACCGCTTGTTTGGCAACAAAGCAGAAGTAGTACTTAAAAAGATGGAGAAAAAAATAAATCTATGAAAACTGTTAGATCTCCTGCAAGTACAGTCTCCCAGATTTAGTAGGCATTGGCCGTCTAAGAATTGGTCCTTTCCTGGTTCTTCCAGGCTTTCCTCAGTCCAAATCCAGAACCAGCAGAACACCCAGGCTTCAGTCCCAAGGTACTCACAGGCCTAAGCAGTGGTTGGCTCTCACTTCCAAAGCAGGGAGTAGTAAGACTCCCCTCTATGGTAAACTGTCTCAATAACATAACTTTAAACCTTCCAAGCCCTGCTCAACTGACTGATCATTTAGGGGGAAAGATTGCCCTGCATGCAAAAAATTGGGAATTCATTACCCAGGACAAATGGGTTTTAAATATAGTTTCCCAAGGATATAGATTCCACTTCCACTCCTTACCAATCCCCAAATCAGTGGGCAGAGGCTCAAAAGCAAGTTCTCTCTCTTTTAAGCATCAGAGCTATTCAGCCTGTCCCAGAAGAAGAATGGGGGCAATGTTTCTACTCAAGACTTTTCCTGGTACCCAGAAAAGACAATTCCTGGCACCCTGTCCTGGACCTGTCTATCCTAAACACATTTTTGGTAATCCCAAAATTCAAGATGCTAACTCTTCATCAGCTGCTTCCCATTCTAGGCAATGACGCCTGGGTGGCAACACTGCATTTAAAGGAAGCCTACCTGCACATCCCAATAAGGGAATCTTGCAGAAGATACCTACGCTTCAGAGCAGGCTGCATGCACTATCAGTTCTCTGCACTGCCCTTTGGCTTATCTACTGCACCCAGAGTATTCACAAAGTGCCTAGCTCCAGTCATTGCATTTTGCAGGCAAAGAAATATTCATATATACCCATACCTAGGCGATTGTCTAATTCAGGCAGAAAGCCAGGACATACTATCAAATCATCTGGCATTTGTAAAGAAATTGCTAACTTCTCTGGGGTACACCATAAACGAAAAGAAATCACATCTTGTACCCTGCCAACAGATTGTATTCCTCGGAGCAAGCTTGAATACAGCTTCCCAGATGGCCTACCTCACGCCAGAGAAACAAGTTCATTTGACAGCGTACTTCAAACTACTGGCCACAAAGACCCAGCTATCTGCAAGGAAAATACTGCAAGCCCTGGGGTTCATGGCCTTTTGCATTCTACTAATTCCATATGCAAGATTGCATATGAGGAAACTACAATGGTATCTAAAAAGCCTATGGTGTCAACATTCTCATGATCTACAATGAATGATTCCTATCACACCTTGTCTACAGATAGAGTTCTTTTGGTGGGCAGAGGCCTGCCACCAAAACAAAGGACTGCCATTCACTCTACCCGCTGCCTCCCAAACCCTACCAACAGACGCATCAGACTATGCAAGGGGGGCTCACTTGGCAGGGCAGTGCATTCAGGGCAAATGGAACCCAAGTCAAATGCACCTGCGTATCAATCAAAAATAAATGTTAGCTGTACAGAATGCTCTGACAGCCTTCAAGGACCACATTCTTCCAGGACAATTATTGGTAAAGATGGACAACACCACTGTTATGTGGTACATAAACAAGCAGGGGGGGAACCCACTCGTACCCTGTCTGCAGACTAGCCTTGGCTCTGTGGAACACAGCCTTGAGCTACCAAGTCCACCTACAGGCTCAATTCCTGCCAGGAAAGCTAAATACACTGGCAGATGACCTAAGCAGAAATCTCATGGACCCGCACAAGTGGAAACTGGAATCAAAGATATTCAACATGTTGAGAAACAAATGGGGGGCCCAGAGATAGACCTGTTTGCCTCCCCACAGAACTACCAATTGGACAAATTCTGCACAAGGACCCCCCCCCCCAAACAATCTTGGAAAGTGGATGCCCTGTCCTTCACCTGGAAAAACCTATCAGTTTATGCCTTTCCCCCTCTGCCTCTCCTCTCCAAGGTGTACTACTAAAGATCAAGCAGGGCAAGCCAAGGACAATACTGATTGCACCAGACTGGCCATGCCAACACTGGTGTATCCCCTCTTGTGCAGTGTGTCACTGCTGGCACCATGGCACCTGCCTCAGACCCCTGCCCTGCTGTCCCAGCAGGAGGGCCAGATTCTGCACTCACAGCTTCAAACCCTGAACTTGGCAGCCTGGCTTATTACCTGATCGCTCTGTTACCATCCCTCAGTAAGCAAGTGATGGATGTCATTCTGGAAGCAAGGTCGTCTAGTACCAGAAAATCCTATACTGAAAAATGGAACAGATTCTGTTCTTGGAGCCGAACTCAGGGGATGGGCACAGCAGCCCCCAATTTGCCTCATATTCTTCAATACTTAACTGAGATGCTTCACAAGGGCCTTTCCTTTTCCTCCATCAAAATTCATGCCTCAACCATTTCAGCTCATTACAATAGAGAACCACCCCTGTTCTCTCATCCACTGCTGAAGCAATTCCTCAGAGGGGCCAAAAACTTAAGACCACCCAGGAGAGCCCCTACTCCAGTCTGGGACCTTAACGTTGTATTGGAAAAGCTCACTTCTGTTCTCTCATCCACTGCTGAAGCAATTCCTCAGAGGGTCCAAAAACTTAAGACCACCCAGGAGAGCCCCTACTCCAGTCTGGGACCTTAACTTTGTATTGGAAAAGCTCACTTCTGTTCTCTCATCCACTGCTGAAGCAATTCCTCAGAGGGTCCAAAAACTTAAGACCACCCAGGAGAGCCCCTACTCCAGTCTGGGACCTTAACTTTGTATTGGAAAAGCTCACTTCACCTCCCTTTGAGCCAGCTGCAAATGCAGAGTTGAAATTCCTTTCTTGGAAAACAGCCTTCCTTCTAGCCATCACTTCAGCAAGAAGGGTGTCTGAATTACAGGCCCTCATGGCAGTGGAGCCTTTCATCATCTTTCATGCAGACAGGGTTTCCCTCAGGATTAATCCCTCCTTCATGCCCAAGGTGGTATCCAGTGTGGCCCTTAATCAGTCCATTCATTTGCCAACCTTCTTTTCCAATCCACAGAACAAAGGGGAACAACTACTGCACTCCTTGGACGTTCACAGACCTCTTAGATTTTACTTGGACAGGACTAAGACTCTCAGGAAATCTGAACAGCTGCTGGTTGCATTTGCTGCAGGGGCAGAGGGGAAGGCCATTTCAAAGCAAACCATTTCTAAGTGGATAGGCCATTGCATTAATTTCTGCTGTAAGCACCATGGAAAACCTAGCCCACAGGGGATAAGACCACATTCAACCAGGGCTGCATCTACCTCTACAGCCTTTCTCAGAGGTGTCCCTACCAGGGACATTCTAGAAGCTGCTACCTGGAGTTCTGTATATACCTTCACCAAACATTACCACTTGCCATTTTTTCTAAATCCAGAGCTGGCTTTGCCACTGCAGTCTTGCAGGGATTTATAGTTGATCCTAAGGCTATCTAATTACCTCATCCCATCCTTAGCTTTGGGAATCTACCCAAATGTGATGACTGCAACAGTGAAACATGAAGAACATAGTACAGTTGTGTACACTTACCAAAAATGTAAATGTTTGAGTGTGTTCACCGTTGCAGTCCTGGTTACCCTCCCTCCAGCCCTCTGACTTCTACTGACTATATCTCTATTCTTGTTTGCTATGCTTAAAGCTTTTTGGTGTATTTGCTTTTTTGTTGGAGGTGTAACCTTGTATATAATTGCTTCCCATTATGGGAGGCACCTGACATCTGGGGCAAGAAAAACTGATGTTATGGCATCGGCTGCATGCTTTATACCCCTGACTACCTGACGTCATGGAAGATGAGACTGCAACCAACGCAGGACCCAAGACTTAGATAATCAGGCTGACTGAGGGCTACTGAAAGCAGATAACCCAAATGTGATGACTGCAACAGTGAATACACTCAAACATCTACATTTATGGTAAGTGTACACAACTGTACTTTTCTCTCCCAGGACTTTAACTGAGCAGAGAAACGAGCTGATTTTGAAAGGTTTGTTGAAAGGGGACTTTGAAGAGGTCACATCTGGTCCGAAGACTGAAGCCAACTCATCATCTTCCTCTTCTTCTAAACCTAAGAAATACTCCCATTTGGTTCCAAGCAGTTCATCGGAACTGCCTGAAAAGCTATCCAAATAGCCTGTGGTGCTGACAGTTTCCTTGGCACCGAAGGACAAGATGAACTCTGCACCTACCACTGCTTCAGATATGACAGTTACAGCCTCCGTACCAGAAGTGTTGTCGGTACCGAAGCAGACTACATTGACATCAGTACCAAGGACAAAGTAGTCTCCTTTGGTTAATCCATTTGCAGACTGACCACCTAGCCCATTCGTGGAACAGAGATCGCCTAGGTGACCTTCAGCATCATCTATTCGATCCACTATGAGCCTCTTGAAATCGAATATCATGAGGCTGGTGGACCAGCTCTTGATGGTGAGGGGATTACTTCCATCTTCAGTTCCCAGACAACTCGGCAAAAGGACTTGTCCTCCTTTGACAATGACTCCTCTTCCTCGTCCAACTCCAGTTGATTCTTTGGAGCCCCCGGCTCCGACTGTCTCAGTTCTGGTAAGAGCCTCTTCTCTGGAACCAAGAATTGCTTTGAGCTCCTATGTTTTTTCTGAACCGGAGGTCTCCTGGGGTCGAGACTTTGTCACCGGTTCTGAGGGCCAGGGTTCGACTTCTTTTTTTTCTGAACCTTCAATGCCCCTTGGTACTTCTGCTTTCGTTGCCTCGACCCAGGCTTCTGCTTTGGAGGGCACCTCCTCTGTGCCGGTGGGACCACGGTTCCGAAGGAGTCTATTTCGGTTTCGGGCTCCCATTCCTCTATGGGCGGCTTCTGGATCATGGAGAAGGGCCTTGTCCATTGTGGACTCACAGTCCTTGCTGAGCCAAACTTCAGCACCCCCTAGACCTGAGCTACCATCATCCTCATCCCTGGGACAGAGGGCACAAAAGCCCAAGGAGAGACCCACCTTGGTGATTTCCTTTTTGGACACTTCCCCAGAACATCCCCCTGAGGAAGTACCTGTGAAGAAAAAGTGCAAGAGGAAGCACTTAGACTCCCTAGAGGAGTCCTTCACTCCTTCACTGAGGATGCCAACTTTGATGAGGGGGAAGGTTCCCCCAGGTCACCATCTAATGATTCCTTTGGGGACATCTTGCAAATCCTGAAACAGTGGGATGGCTGGTCTTCACTCCATCTTCCTCAGAGGAGTCTATATACCTGAGGGCTTTTTGTGCCGAACCTTCTACCTCTTGGAGATCTCTGCCCGCTGACAAGCTCATTAAATTGATCATGCAGCAGGCCTGGAAGATTCCTAACTCCATCGAGCCAATCCCCAAGAGGCCTGACTGGATCCTTTCTGTCCCAAAGGAAGAGCAGCATTGGGATAAGGGTATCCCCGTAGATGCCATGGTGATGGGAGCAGACAAAAAGAAGGAACTTGCAGAGGAAAGTCCTACTACCCCTCCTCCTAACAAGGAGTCTAGGACTGTGGATAGGTTTGGGAAGCACGTTTATGCTTCATTGACCTTTGCTCTCAGGTGTTTGAACTACATGGTGCAGTTTACCAGGTTGCAGAGAGATCTGAGAAGAGCTGTCAAATACTGTCACACGAGCAGTAGCCAAAGGGGGGTATGAGGCAGTCACCTCTCAGCTCGCCACCCCCGAAGCAATTTCTAACTTGTCCATGAGGCTAATTGCCCATGCAGCCAAAGGAAGGACAAGAGAAGTGGGTTCAGATGTAGCCATTAGAAGACATGCCTGGATGCGCATGTATGACTTTGCGGAGCCATTTAAAACTTTGTTTTTCAACGTTCCATTTGATGGAACATCCCTTTTTTGACCAGAGGTAAATGACACACTGGTCACATGCGACAAAGATGGGAAGACTCTTTCTGCCATGGATGTATGCTTCTCCACTCCTCAGCGGACCTACTCCAGGAACCAGAGAAGTGGGAGGCTATGATTCAAAAAGTCCTAAGGGCCTTTCCAGGACTCACGTGGCAAGGACTTTCCACGGGGCAGAGAGGGCAGTAACAGTGGAAGACGCAGTCCTAGAAACAGAGGTGGCCCGCAGACAATGATCTGGACCCTTATACAGCTGCCATGCAAAAAGTATTGGATTTTCTGTCTGTTTATCAAACTGGCTCTTCAGCCTCTACCATTTGGGTCCATTTAGCCATGATATATAATTTTCATATTGGTTTTGATGGCTCTTCACTTGTCACATAAACTTTGTAAAGCCTTTTTGAAGGGAATTCTAATGTTAAGGCCTCCATTTAAAGAGCCCACTGCATCATGGTATTTACCCTCAGTTCTGCAATCTCTTACTCTTTCCCCTTTTGAATCATCAGCTACTTGTGACTTAAATTTCTGACTTGCAAAAGTTTGTTTTTATTAGCTATTATTTCCACAAGAAGAGTATCGGAAATTCAAGCCTTGAACTGCAAACCCCTTTACATAATATTTCACAAGGACAGAGTTTCCCTCAGGATTAATCCTTCCTTCTTGCCAAAGATGGTTTCAGAATCTAATATCAATCAAACCTTGCACCTACCAGTCTTTTTCCCTAATTTCTCCAACAAGAGAGAGTATTGTCTACACTTATTAGACGTTCACAGGCAATTAAGTTTTTATCTTCACAGAACAAAGGATTTCAGAAAATCTGACCAACTATTTGTTGTTTTTTCGTCACTTTCTTTAGGTAATGTTTTTTCGTCACTTTCTTTAGGTAACCCAGTCTCCAAGGTTACCTTAGCTAAATGGCTCAGAGATTATATCACCTTTATCTGTCATTCAAGGGGACTTCACCCACCATGCCCGGTGAAGACCCACTCACCTAGACCTGCAGCAGCTTCTGCGTTTTTTCATGCCAGAGCTTCTTTAGATGACAGTTGTGCAGCAACCTCATGGTCATCTCCTCATACTTTTATCACTTATTACAAACTCAACCAGGTCTCTAGGAGATGTGCATCATTCGGTTAGATGGTGCTCAGGAATATTCTTCCCTTGAGACTTCTCAAGATTCAGGTAGCTAGGGACTCTGTCCCACAGTCAAGGATTGTGTGAAGTTTGACAACGTCAGGTAAAGAAGTTATGTCTTACCATAACATTCCATCTGTGTTGTCGATTTTCACTAATCCTTGACATCCCTCTTCTCCTGGCCTGAGACTCTTGGTGGATTGAATTTTTCCGAGACTAGCTTCATAATAGGGGCACAGATCTGGTCTTTTATTATTTTTTGTTATTTACTGTCTGTCTGCCAGCCACTAGTTTAGGCAAACTCTGTCTGAGGTAATTTAGAGAGGAGCATTATGGGGAGACCCTAGCTTGAGAGATTTGAAGGAGTGAGCTGAAGTAAATGGCCGAGTTAGTTCCAAGGCTTGGAACGGACCCCACAGTCAACACAGATGTTATATTATGGTAAGACACAACTTTTTTTTTTTGCCACCAAAGAAAACATTGCGCCTCCCAGGTTTTGCCCATGCAACACAGAAGTGAATGGACAGTGGATGGGCTCTACACAGAGGGGAAGGTTTTTGTAAACATTTCTATTATATTTAATTTTGCACTTGATAGTTAAGTTCAGGGAAGAAAAACAAAGTTCATTGTCATTGCCTCTTGGTGGCGTAAGAGCTTTTGATTTCAGGTGTTTAGATCCTTAACATACAGCAGAGATTCCTGGTGTAGGCTGTTGATGACTACGTCAGGTGAGAAGATTGCTGGCTATAATTTATGAACTAGTTACTCTACTAGAGACACTGAATCTTAATGTCAAGGCCTTTAGAGGGCTTGAAGGCCACCAGTAAACATTTCACCTACACAAATGCGTGCAGCCAAGTAGAAACAGAGTGGAGTACCTGTTCCCACAATCATGACCTTAAGGCTAATCTGGCCTGTTTTGAAAACTTGTGTTGGATATATGTTAATTATTGGTAAGGGTTCATGTTTTTTTGAGTTCTGCATGATTAAGACAGCACTGTGACATAGTGTAGTTTCCTAAAAGTGATACCTTGCCATTATCCGCAGTTAAGGAACACTTCTTTGATTGCAATTTCATGGTTGCTAAGCTTGTACATTTGTCCTTTGAAATGGCTGGTTTGCCAAATTTTAAGTGCATTTCTTGGAAGATTATATATATTTATTGACCTTTTCCTCTGAGCAAGCAATTTCAAAGATTTTACACTCATTTGCAGGAAAACCTTGTTTCACTTTTCACTTGATGTTCATTGTGCATACAGCTGCAGTCATAACAGAAGGGTTATCCTGCCGTCAGGTGGGTCCTCGGTCGGCCGAATTCCAAAGTCTAGGTCCGGCGTCTGTTGTTGTCGCTTCTTCCCTGGCGTCAGTGCGGCAGGGGTATAAAAGAACCAGCCGACGCCATCTTCTTCAGTCTTTCTTGCCGCGCGGTGCCCGAAGCAGAAGCAGTTCGCAAGTGCCGGTCGGCCAGCTCCTGAGATTTACGAAAATATTTCAGCCGAAGTCTTCTTGAAAGCTAAGTACCCCGTTGGGGAAACTTTTCTTGCCTCAGACCGATGTCAGACAAAGTTAATTATTGCATTTCATGTGGGAAGCAAATACCGCATAAGGATTTCCATTCTTTCTGTATTCCTTGCTTAGGCCCAGACCACGACGTCTCGGCCTGCCGTTTTTGTGCTAGATTCAACAAACGCACTATTAAGCGTCGGGCGGAGTTCGCCCAGCACTATTTTGGTAAAAAATTTAATTACATTATGTCGTCGGATACTCCGACTCCAGTTTTGAGTAAAAGACGCAAAGATAAGGACCGACATACGAGGTCCGCGACTTCTACCGACACCACGCTAAAGCCGACTACCGGTGCTCCGGTTCTCAGCGAGGCGCCTACGCAGCCCCTGAGTACCGATGACGCTTCATTACCGGTGTCTTCTGTGCCCGAGGTTGCAGGCTCCCCATTCCGACTACAGATACCGACGCCACTCTTGGCGGGGAAACTCAGAGTTTAGACAGGCCTGCCACTTCTCAAGGTGTCTTCAGGCCTTCCTCCTTTTCCATTAAGGCTTTCACAAAATCTAAAGCAGCCATGAAAACTAAAAAACAAGGACCACAACCCCCCCCCCTCTCAAGGCCCCATGCCTAAAAAACAGATGCTCAAAATGGCTGAGGATTTGATTACTCTTATCAGGGGTTCTCAACCCCCCTCGGACAAAAGGCCCAGATTGGAGGAAGACTACCCTTCCTCAGATCAAGCCTCTATTACCTCAGAACATTCTGAGGACCAGGAATATGCATATTCCCCTTTTGAAGACTCTGATACAGAGGAGTCCATTCCCTCGGTCTCCCCCCCTGAGGACTATTCTTTTGGGAAACCCTACATACCTTGAGGGAACACTTTCACTGGGAAGGCCAAGATTACTCAGATTCCAAGAAAAGGCTCAGGGATTTTCTCTTGCTTCCCCAGCACAGGCCTCTGGCTATCCCTCCTGTCTTAGCTATATTAGATGATGTGTACACAGAAGCCAGCCTCAACCCAGATTCTTTACCTCCAGCTCCTGTTAAACCTGACAGGTATTACCGGGTTCCTGATTCACACCAGTTCCTATACAAAAGCCATGCTGCTGACCCAGAAACTATTTCACAGGGTCCCAAGGGAATTAAGGCCTCTACTGCTAAAAACCCATTACCTTCAGAGAGAGATTCCAGAGCTTTAGAAAGGTGGGGGAAAAAGGTGTACACCTTGGCCACTTTAACCATGAGGGCATTAAACTGTCAGTTCCATATGTTAAAGTATCAACAGTTTTTGTTATTTCAGTTGAAAAGCAAAATGACACAACCTGAGCAACCAGATTTAAAGGAGTTGCAGGATTTGTTGCATAGTGCAGAGCAAGTGGGTAAACATACCTTGCAGTGTGGTTTTGATGCTTTAGAGGCCTCCTGTAGAGCTGCTGTTACAGGGTCTGTCATACGTAGACATGCTTGGCTCAAAGAGCAAACCTTACCAGATCATGTCAAAGCTAAATTACTAGATGCACCTCTTCAAAAAGATGTATTGTTTGGTGTTAAAGCTGAGGAGGTACTAAAGAAAATGGAGGAAAAGGCGAGATCAATGCAAACAGTGAAAGATTTCCTACAGGTACAACCTCCACGTTTCAGCAGAAACTGGCCTTCAAAAAATTGGTCCTTTCCAGCCACGGACAGACCTCAGAGGCAGATACAGGTGCCAGAGGGGTAGAGGGCAATCTCAAGGATCATTCAGAGCCAGATAATGGCAAGCACCAACCCCAAGAGGTGGAGAAGATAGATCACAGTCATTCAGAAAGCAGACACAATGACTTTCCCCTTTGCATGCCAAGCAAAGCTTTAATGGCAGCACCTTTAGGTGGAAAACTGGCATTATTTTCAAAAAATTGGCATATTGTCACAAAAGACAAATGGATTCTGGACATTATAGACAGAGGCTACAGATTCCACTTTCACACCCTTCCAAAAATGAGAGGCATGCCAAACCTGCCACAAAATCAAAGAGCAGAGGCAATAAAACAAATTTCAGCTGTCATGAAGATGAAAGCTATTCAGGAGGTACCTGCAAAAGAACAGGGTCGAGGTTTTTATTCCAGACTATTCCTGGTACCAAGGAAGGACAAAGATTGGAGACCTATTTTAGACCTATCCATCCTAAACACATATTTACACGTACCAAAATTCAAGATGCTCACATTACAGCAGCTTCTTCCCATGCTAGGCAAGGAGTCTTGGCTGGTAACATTGGACCTCAAGGAGGCATACCTGCATGTCCCTATCAGACAAGATTGCAGAAGATACCTCAGATTTCTTGCAGGTTCAACCCATTATCAATTCTCTGCATTGCCCTTTGGCTTATCTACTGCGCCCAGAGTGTTTACGAAATGCCTGGCATCAGTAATTGCCTTCTGCAGACTTCAAGGGATACAAATATACCCATATCTGGACGACTGCCTGATCCAAGCGGACAGCAAGCACATAATTCTGAAACACCTGGCGTTTGTAATAAAACTGTTTAACTTTCTGGGATACACAGTCAACAAAAAGAAATCAAAACTAATACCCTCTCAAACAATTTTCCTGGGTGCCAGCTTGAATACAAACACCCAGATGGCCTACCTCATGCCAGAGAAGCAAGGGCAACTATCACAATACTTCAGCAAAATGGCAACCTTCACCAGGCTGACTGCAAGGAAAGTTCTGCAGGCTCTGGGATTCATGGCATCTTGCATCCTGCTGATCCCATGTGCAAAGTTGCATATGAGGAAACTTCAATGGTACCTAAATAACCTATGGTCTCAACACAGCCACAGTTTGGAAACAATTATACCACTCATTCCATGTCTTCAAAAGGAATTTCTGTGGTGGGCTCAAGCATGCCAAAGAAACATAGGTCTCCCCTTCTGCATACCTCAAGCAAATCAAATCATCACAACAGACGCCTCGGACTACGCCGGGGGGGGGTGCACATGACAGATCAGTGCATTCAGGGAAAATGGTCCCAAAAAGAGAAGCACCTACACATCAATCAAAAGGAAATGCTAGCAGTGCAAAATGCTATTATGGCCTTCAAAGACCTACTGCATCCAGGCCAGCTATTGATAAGGACAGATAAACACCACAGTGATGTGGTACATAAACAAACAGGGAGGAACTCATTCATACCCCCTGTGCAGACTAGCCATGTCCCTTTGGAACACGGCTCTGGAATTGCAAATCCAACTTCAAGCACAATTCCTGCCAGGGAAGGAAAACACACTGGCAGACAGCCTAAGCAGAAATATGACAGATCCACACGAATGGAAGTTGCATCCTCAAGTTTTCGCAAAGATAACTCAGGCATGGGGACAGCCAGACATAGATCTCTTTGCTACCCACAGAAATTACCAACTGAAAAAATTTTGCTCAAGGACCTATCATCCACAGGCCTGGAAAGTGGACGCACTTTCTTTCAATTGGACAACATTGACAGTCTATGCCTTTCCACCTCTCCCTCTGCTGCCCAAAGTTCTATTAAAAGCCAAAGCAGAGAGGCCAAACATGATTCTCATTGCTCCAGACTGGCCAAGACAACACTGGTATCCACTCCTGAAGAGCCTGACACATTCCCCACCATGGATCCTGCCTCTAGTGCCTCTTCTGTTGTACCAGCACAACTTCAAAACTCTTCACAGCCAGCTAAAAACCCTCACAGCCAGCTAAAAACCCTCAATCTAGCCGCATGGAGAATCCCTTGATTTCCCAACAGACCCTCCTCTCCTAGGAGCTGCAGGATGTCATCTTGAAGGCCAGAAGACCTTCTGCTAGAAAAGCCTACTCCGCCAAATGGAAACGGTTTTGTGCCTGGAATCAGAAAAAGGGCCAGAATACTTGGGTAATAAATTTACCTCAAATATTACAGTACCTAGCTGAGATGTTAAACAGTGGACTTTCCTTCTCCTCCATCAAGATCCATGCTTCAGCCATTTCTGCACAATACAACACAGATCCTCCTTTATTCTCTCATCCTCTCTTAAGACAGTTCCTCAGAGGGGCTAAGAATATAAAACCCCCAAGGAAACCACCAGTACCTGCTTGGGACCTCAACTTCATTTTGGAAAAACTGACCCTGCCTCCATTTGAGCCAGCTGCTTCAACAGAACTACAATATTTGTCATGGAAAACAGCCTTCCTTCTGGCTGTCACCTCAGCACGCAGGGTTTCGGAACTACAGGCCCTCATGGCTGTGCAACCTTTCATCATGTTCCATCAGGACAGAGTTTCCTTACGAACCAACCCTTCCTTTATGCCAAAGGTAGTATCCAGTGTAGCCTTGAATCAGACTATCCACTTACCTACCTTTTACCCCAACCCACAAAACAAAAGGGAAAGACTACTACATTCCTTGGACATTCACAGACAACTTCGTTATTATTTGGACAGGACAAAGCCATTCAGAAAATCCGAGCAACTCTGTGTCCTATGCTACAGGTGCTCAAGGAAAGGCTATCTCCAAACAGACAATCTCAAACTGGATAGCCCACTGCATTCGCTTTTGTTACTCATTTCATGGAAAAACTGTGCCTTCAAGCATCAGATCCCACTCCAAAAGGGCCACAGCTACCTCTGCAGCTTTCCTCAGGGGGGTTCCTACCAAGGACATTTTGGAAGCAGCCACTTGGAGTTCTGTGCACACTTTCTCCAAACACTATCACCTTCCACTTTACTCTAAATCTAGAGCGGGCTTTGCCACAGCAGTCTTGCAGGGCATCCTTGCTCCTCCTAGTTCCACTTAGTGCCTGCCACCCCTTTTTAGCTTTGGGATTCTACCCATCTGTTATGACTGCAGCTGTATGCACGATGAACATAGTACAGTTTTGTACCTACCATAAATGTAGATGTTCGAGTGCTAATACAGCTGCAGTCCAGGTTTCCCTCCCTCCATCCCCTCTTAGGACAGGCCTTATGACAAACACATTCTCATACAACCTGATTGGGCAAAGCTCAAGGTTTACTCGAGACCAAGCCCATTATCCCATGATGCACTGCTGGAATTACCTCAGATCTGGTTTGCCATGGCGCAGATCTCAGTGGTTCCAGTTCTCTCAAGCCAATTTTCAACAAAAAAATGCGATTTTCGCAAGTTATTTAATAATTTTTCTTACTATTCGTTAGATTAGTCTTAGAGTAGTTTTGGTAGATTTATATAAGATCCCTTACCCTTTGTGTGTTTTTGAATAGCTTAGTTGTAGTGGCCTCGTGTTTGGCCTGGTTGTTTCCTTAACTATATAGATACTTAGATATACATATTTAGCTGTGTTGGCCCTTTTTCCTCTGGGCCCATTGTTTATAGTATGTATGTGTGTGCCTTCTGTTGTTCTAGTTGTCACCTGTTTTTCTAGGCTTATTATTTTGAGCCTAGGCGTGGTTTGTGATACATAACTGATTGTGACTTTTAGGCTTCATTTAGGCTTGTGTGGCTTTTTGCAGTGTTAAGCCTAAAGGAATTTTCTTGAATATGCCTGAGGATAAGGGCACATACCCAAAGTCTGGATTCAAGAAATGTTTAGACTGCGGTCAAAAGATGTCCGTGACTGATGCGTATATTTAGGTGCTGTGCATTTGCAGGAGTCCTGCAGTATTTGCCACTCCTTTTCCTCGAGGGTATTGTTGGAGAGGAAAAGGAAGCTTGTTGACAGAGTCTTGCTGAAGCATCCTTTTGCTGAAGCTTTGAGTGACCAAGATGGGGCCAGCAAGTCTTCCAAATCTTCAGGAGACTCCAAGGTTACTAGAGAATCAAAAAAGTAAAAAAAATTGGAGGATTCTGGGACATCGGTTCTACAGCTCTAGGAGCTGGCTCACAGCCCTGGAGCCAGTATCTGAGAGACCTGCATCTCCACTCCTTCAATCGGCACCGTCAGTGCACTCCTCTAGGTCTTCTGTCAGTCTCTCGGATTTGGATATGGACCGATTGGTGCAGAAGCTCTTATGGGCACCAGGCCTTGCTAAACCGAAGACCACCACCCCAGATTTGACTGCTCCTGCTCCGAGCCGTACCAGACCTTCGGAGCCAGAGGGGGCTGACCTGCTGATCGTAGAGCCTTTGGAGCTGAGACCTGCTCCGGTGTCTTCGGTTCCATCTACTCTGACATCCTTTGCACTGAACAGGGACTCTAGGAGCTGACACTCTCCTGTCTGGTCCGGGCAGGATAGTCGCACCGACTTATCGGTGCCGACTCTTCCTCTTGGGGCCTTGGCTCTGATGAGCTCTGCTCCTACCTCGGCCTCGGTGCGGGAGGGGCTGGCGGTTCCTTCTGGTCAGTCGACTCCCTCTCATTAGAGCAGTGATGCCTTCGAAGCCATGAGGAGAGCTTTGTCCCCAAAGACATCCTCGACACCAGGTCTGGCCTCTTCTTCCCCCAAGACCCCTGTGTCCACTTCTGCCTCCATCGTCCAGGCCAAGCGTAGAGACCCTGAGCCATCTGGTTGCCCCACAGGGTGCCCCTTGCTCTTCCGAGATCTACTCTGAGACCCCCACTGAGGAGGTCCCTAGAAAGAGATTGTGCAAGAGGAGCCACTTGGACTCCCCACAGGAGTCTTTGACATCTGACACTGACTTGGATGAGTCAGAAGGGTCCCCATGATCCCCCTCTGAGGATATCTCCTTTTCGGAGATACTCGAGATCCTTAAGCAGAGGGGTGATTGGCAGTCCAAAAGCCCTACTGAGGATGAGTCAGTTCTCCTGAAGGCTTTTGGGTCTCAACCTTCCACCTCTTGGGGGTGTCTGCCCTTTGATGAGCTCATACAGCTGGTCTCTCGGAGGGTGCGCCGGGAGTCCTTGGAACATGTCCCTCGGAGGCCTAATTAGTTCATTTCTGCCCCCGTAGATAAATCCTTTTTGTTTAAAGGAGTCCCTGTTGATGCCATGGTGGTGGTGGCGGCCACCAAAAAGGAAATGTCTGAGACTTCCTCGTCGATCCATCCTCCTAACAGAGTCCAGGATCATGGATCGATATGGGAAATGCATGTTTAGTTCAGCGACTTTTACACTCCGATCCCTGAACTATTTGACCCATGTCACCAGACTGCAAAGAGATCTCCTCAAGGAGTTGGGAGATACTCTTCAGGATACTGTAGCTGCAGGGGCGTCTGACAAAGGTGTTGCCCAGCTTGCTATCCCAAATTCCATTGTGAACTCATCCGTGCATCTCATGTCATATGCAGCCGATGGGATGAGTAGGGCAGCGGGTACATGAATTGCTCTAAGAAGACATTCCTGGATGCGCTTGTATTCCTTTGCGGAGCCCTTTAAGTCTTCATTTGTCAACACCACTTTTGATGGCTCATCTCTCTTTGCGCCTAAAGTGAAGGAGACTCTGACCAGGTTTGAACAGGAGAGAAAGACTCTGTCTGCCGTCGGAGTCCGTTTTTCCACCCCTACTCGGCCTTACCCCAAAGGCCAAATGGGAGGAAAAATGTGGTTCCAAAAAGCCCAAGGAGCCTTTCAGGACACAAGTGGTGAACCCCCCTCTAGGGGCAGAGGAGGGGATAATAATGGAAGATACCACCCTGCTGCAGAGGAGGTCCGCAACACCAGGGTGACAGAGATCATTTCCCTGGTCAACTCAATCAGCGCTCCTGAAATGAGGCCCGACTGTCCTGCTCTGGAGGCGATCGGGGGTCGCTTATCTTTGTACCCAGACACCTGGCAAGATATAACAAATGACAGCTGGGTACAAAGTATTATTTCCAGAGGGTATTTCATACCATTCTCCAATCCACCCACCCCCGCAAGGAGAATTCCAGACGTTCCACCCACTTACAGGGAACAAGCAACTATAGAGGTCCACAAGTAGCTAGAAAAAGAGTCATCCAGTCAGTCCCAGCAGACCAAGCAGGATCTTGGAACTTACTCAAGATTCTTTTTGGTTTCAAAGAAAGCAGGGGACTGGAGACCTATTTTGAACCTCAACCAATTTGTGAAGAAAGAGAAGTTCCGGATGGTCACGCTACAGTCTATACTTCCCTTTTTAGGGAGAAGACAATTGGATGTGCTCAATAGATTTCAAGGATGCGTACTACCACATAAAAATGGCCAGGCCATCCAAAGATCATCTGCATTTCTGGCTGGGAGCCAATCATTATCAATTTTGAGCCCTGCCCTTTGGTCTCACTACAGCCCCCAGAGTGTCCACCAAAGGCATGGCAGTGGTCACGGCTCACCTGAGGCATCTAGGATTCCAGGTGTTTCCATACCTAGACTATTGGCTCCTTACCGCCACCACCAGGCATCAACTCCTTCAGGCAAGGGAATATACTCTGACACTCTGCAATCACTTAGGCATTACAGTCAACTCAGAAAAGTCTGCCTTGTCGCCATCGCAGCATATCGTCTTTATAGGGGCAAAGTTAGACACTTCACCACTCTACGACTACCAATCGAGAGTCTTTCTTCTTCGCCAGCATGTCAGCTCATTGGTGTCAAAGGACAGAGCACCAGCCGCAGAAGTTTTAAAAGTATTGGGTTTGATGGCGGCAGCGATCTTGGCCATACCACTAGCAAGGATGCATATGCGGATTCTTCAGTGGCTGCTGTTCACTCAATGGTCTTATCAGGAACTTCCAATGAATCACATGATTATAATTACAAACTCTTGCAAGAGAGATCTCCAGTGGTGGTTGATATCTCTTCATGTAACCATAGGATGCCCCTTTGTACTATCCCCTTCAGTAGCCACTGTGACCACAGACACTTCCCTGATAGGGTGGGGGGGAGGGGGGTTCAGGGAAAGACTGCCCAAGGTACATGGATGGATCAAGAGTCACATCTGCATATCAATATTCTGGAGATGAGAGCAGTACTTCTGGCATCGGAGTACTTCCAGGACTGTCTTCCTCTAGGGACGATTGCAGTTCAGTCAGACAATGTCAGTGGTCTGGTACTTGAACAAGCAGGACGGGACCAAGTGTTACCCCCTTTGCCAAGAAGCCTTCAGAGTTTGGGCTGTCTCCTCCCAGCGCTTTCTGTTGGCAATGCACATCCCGGGGAGATCCAACATGATAGCAGACAAACTGAGCAGGGTAATCATGTTGCCGCACGAGTGGTCCCTCAAACAAGAGATTGCGGACAGGATTTTCCGCAAATGGGGCCAGCCTTGATGCGATATTTTTGCCAGTCACATCAACACAAAATGCAGTAGCTACTTTGTCCTGATTCCCCCTCCGGGAGAACCCCTGAGAGATGTACTCATACATGATTGGCCCCTGTGTCTCCTCTATGCATTTCCTCCAATCCCGCTAATACCCAGACGTCTACAGAAAGCAAAGTCACTGGGAAGGACCATCATTCTTATAGCCCCTCATTGGTCTTGGCGATTTGGTTCCCATTTCTTCTGGACCCAGTTCCTGACCTTCTGACACATCCGTCGGGGGACCTCCATCCTTCCTTGCAGTCACTGAAGCTAACAGCCTGGCTGCTCCAGTTCCCCTCATAGCCAGGCTTCATAACCTTTCTAATGAGACAAGGCAGATCCTCTTGTCTTCCCATAAGCCGTCCACCAGAAGATTATATCTTAGTAAGTGGAAGAGATTCTCCATATGGGCCTCTAAGCAGAACATTGATCCTTTTCAAGCCCCCTTGATGACCATATTAGAATTCTCGACTATGATCTTTAATAAAGGAGCTGCAGCCGCTACAGGTCGGGTACAGTTGGCTGCTATATCTAACTTTCATCTCAGAGTTGACGGGCTAAACATTATGTCCCACAAGTTGTCCAAGGCCTTTCTCAAAGGAACCTTTCACATGAGGCCTCCAGTGAAAACTCCTTATTCTCCCTGGAATGTAAACTTTATGCTATCTCTTATAATGCTTCCCCCATTCAAACCAGCATCATCTGGTGATGTCAAATTTTTATCATGGAAAACCATATTTCTGGTGGCTATTACTTCTGCCCGCAGAGTGTCAGAACTTCAAGCCTTATCTATCAGCCCTCCTTATTTGATTTTTCATGCTGATAGAGCATCTCTTAGGACAAACCCCTCATTTTTGCCCAAAGTTTGTTCGGAATCTAATATAAACCAAGTCATTGAGTTGCCAGTCTTTTTCCCTAACCATTCCAATAAACTTGAGTATACGCTGCACAAACTTGACATTCACAGATAGCTCAGATATTATTTGGACAGAACAAAAGATGTTAGAAAATAAGACCAGCTCTGTGTCTTTCTCTGAAGCCAGAAAAGGTAGACTAGTGGCTAAAACAATGCTTTCAAAATGGCTTTCTGGTTGTATCACCTTTGTTTATTCAGCTGCTAATATGCCCTTACTGCACAAGATTAAAGCTCACTCTACCAGAGTAGTTTCTACATCTTCTGCATTCCAAGCCAAATTGCCCCTTGATAACATTTGTGCTGCAGCCACTTGGTCTAAACCTCATACTTTTGTCACTCATTACAAAGTTGATAAGGCCTCCAGGGACGGGGCTTCCTTTGGGTCTACGGTCCAGAAGAATGTACTCCTGTGAGCCACCCGAGATTGAGTGTTTAGCTTCAGATTATTCTAGAGACGCTACCCATCAGTAAAGAATGAACGGCAAGATTGAACAACTTCACATTAAGAAGTTATGTACGCATCATAACGTTCCATGTGAGTTGTTCCATCTCGCCTTCATTCTTACTTCCCTCCATCCCCCACCTGATATTTGACCTAGAGACTGGTCTCATCCTGGTTACTCAATTCTTCTTCCTCTCTATGGGAGGGTAGTTCTCTTGCATGGATGTAGTACACGTAGCAAACAAGATCTGAGGTAATGCCAGCAGTGCATCATGGGAATAAGGGTCTTGGTCTCGAGCTACTGGTAAACTTTGAGCTTTGCAAACGGCAGTGTTGGAGCCGATGGATCGGCTCCGAACCCATCAGTAAAGAATGAAGGCGAGATGGAACAACTCACATGGAACGTTATGGCGAGTACATAACTTCTTATTAACTATTTATGAACTTGATGGCCTGTGGGGGAAACTGCTCTTATATGTGCTTGTTTTGGTGCGTATTAATCTGTAATGCCTGGCCGATGGTAATAGTTTAAAAAAAAAAATTGTGACCTGAATGCGAAGGGTCAGTGAAAATTGTGCCTTCCTGATGTTCATCGTGCATACAGCTGCAGTAATCACAGATGGGTTTTCTGCCGTCAGGCGGGTCCTCGGTCGGCCGAATTCCAAAGTCTAAGTCTGGCGTCGGTTGTTGTCGCTTTCTTTCCTGACGTCAGTGCGACAGGGGTATATACGACACAGCCGACGCCATATTCTCCAGTCTTTTTTGCCGCGCGGTGCCCGAAGCAGAAGCAGTTCGCAAGTGCCGGTCGGCCAGCTCCTGAAATAACGAATAATTGGAAACCGAAGTCTCCTTTAAAGCTAAGTACCCCGTTGGGGAACCTTTTCTTGCCTCAGACCGATGTCAGACAAAGTTAACAATTGTATTTCTTGTGGGAAGCAAATACCGCATAAGGATTTCCATTCCCTCTGCATACCTTGTTTAGGCCCAGACCACGACGTCTCGGCCTGTCACTTTTGCGCTACTTTCAATAAACGCACTATTAAGCGTCGGGCGGAGTTCACCCAGCACTTTTTTGGTAAAGCCTTTGATTATAAAATGTCGTTGGATACTCCGACTACCGTTTTGTCCAAAAAATGCAAGGACAAAGACCGACACGCGAGGCCCGTGGTCTCCACCGACACCACGCCAAAAGCGGCTACACATGGTCCGGTTCTCAGCGAGGCACCTACGCAGCCCCTGACTACCGACGACACTTCTTTGGCAGTGTCCTCTGTAACCGAGACCGCAGGTACCTCGGCCCATACCTAGACTACAACCACCGAAGCCACTGTGAGTGTTGAGCCCCCTAATGTGGATAGGTCCACTTCCACCCATGGTGTCTTTAGACCCTCATCTTCCTTCTCCATTAAGGCCTTTACTAAGTCCAAATCAGCCATGCATCCCAAGAGGCCTGTTGCACAGGGCCCATCTCCAGGACCCATGCCTAAAAAGCAGATGCTAAAAATGGCTGAGGATTTAATTACTCTTATCAGGGGTTCCCAGCCCCCTCCAGACAAGAGACCCAGAGTGGAGGAAGCTTCTCCCTCTTCTGACCAGGATTCCATTTTTTCAGAACATTCTGATGAAGAGGAACACTAGTTACTCCCCTTTTGAAGATTCGGATGCTGAGCAGACCATTCCTTCTGTATCTCCCCCAGAGGATTTTTCTTTTGGGGAAACCTTGCACACCTTGAGGGAACACTTCCATTGGGAAGGCCAAGACTTTTCTGATTCCAAGAAAAGACTTAGGGAATTTCTTTTGTTACCTCAGCACAGACCTCTGGCGATACCTCCTGTCTTGGACATACTTGATGATGTTTACTCGGAGGCTTGCCTAAATCCGGATTCCCTGCCTCCTGCCCCAGTCAAGCCTGATATGTACTACAGAGTTCCTAACTCTCACCAATTTCTTTACAAAAGCCATAATGCTGACCCTGAAACCATTTCTCAAGGCCCCAAGGTAATGAAGGCCTCTACTGCTAAGAATCCACTACCTTCTGAAAGAGAGTCTAGATCCTTAGAAAGGTGGGGAAAAAAGGTATATACCTCGGCCACCCTAGCCATGAGGGCCTTAAATTGTCAGTTCCATATGCTTAAATATCAGCAGTTTCTGTTATCACAATTAAGAAATAAAATGTCTCAACCTGAACAACCAGATTTGAAGGAGTTGCAGGATATGATGCATAGTGCAGAACAAGTGGGTAAACGCACCTTACAATATGGCTATGATGCCCTAGAGGCCTCAAGTAGAGCTGCTGTGACAGGATCAGTCATTCGTAGACATGCCTGGCTTAGGGAACAAACCTTGCCTGACCATGTTAAAGCTAAGCTACTAGATGCTGCTTTACAAAAGAATGTACTATTTGGTACTAATGCTGTGGAGATACTACGGAAAATGGAAGAAAAAGCTAAATCTATGCAAACTGTCAAAGCTTTTCTACAGGTTCCACCACCATGTTTTAGCCTTAAAAGAACTGGTCCTTTCCAGCCACGGACAAGCCACAAAGAGGTAGATACAGGCGCACAAGGGGCAGAGGACAACCTCAAGGATCATATAGAGGCAGACAATGGCAAACTTCAGCACCAAGAGGTGGCAAGGACAGTGCACAGCAATACAGGAAACAAACCCAATGACTTCCCCCTTTTCATGCCAAGCAAGTCTCAGCTGACAGCACCCTTGGGAGGAAAGCTGGCATTATTTCCAAGAAACTGGCATATTATCACAACAGACAAATGGATCCTGGACATTATAAACAGAGGCTACAGATTTCATTTTCACACTCTTCCAAAAATGAGAGGCATGCTGAACCTGCCACACAATCAAAGGGCAGAGGCTCAAATACAAATTTCAAAGCTTATGGCCATGAAAGCTATTCAAGAGGTACCTACTCACGAACAAGGTCAAGGTTTTTATTCCAGACTTTTTCTGGTACCAAGGAAAGGAACCGACTGGAGACCCATTTTGGACTTATCCATCCTAAACACATTTCTACTTGTACCAAAATTCAAGATGCTCACATTACAGCAGCTTCTTCCCATGCTGGGCAAGGAGTTTTGGCTGGTAACATTGGACCTCAAGGAGGCATACCTGCATGTCCCAATCAGACAAAGCTGCAGAAGATACCTCAGACTTCTTGCAGGTTCAATCCACTATCAATTCTCTGCATTGCCCTTTGGCTTATCTAATGCGCCCAGAGTATTCACGAAATGCCTGGCATCAGTAATTGCCTACTGCAGACTTCAACGGATACAAATTTACCCTTATTTGGATGACTGCCTGATCCAAGCGGACAACAAGCACATACTTCTGGAACATCTGGCTTATGTAACACTGTTATTGAATTCTCTGGGATACACAGTCAACAAGGAAAAATCCAGGCTAACACCATCTCAGAAAATAACTTTCCTGGGTGCCAACTTGGACACAAACACCCAGATGGCCTATCTTACGCCAGAAAAACAAGGGCAACTAACTCATTACTTCAAAATACTAGCAAATTGTACCAGGCTCACTGCAAGGAAAATCCTGCAGGCTCTGGGCTTCATGGCATCTTGCATTCTTCTAATCCCATGTGCAAAATTGCATATGAGGAAACTTCAATGGTACCTAAAAAACCTATGGTCTCAACACAGTCACAGTTTGGAAACAATAATACCAATAATTCCATGTTTGCAAAAGGAATTTCTATGGTGGGCCCAAGCATGCCAAACAAACACAGGTCTTCCATTCTGCAAGCCTCAAGCAAATCAAGTCATCACAACAGACACCTCAGACTACGCCTGGGGGGGGCGCACATGACAGACAGGTGCATTCAGGGCAAATGGTCCCAAAAGGAAAAGCACCTTCACATCAATCAAAAAGAAATGCTAGCAGTGATAAATGCAATTATAATTTTCAAAGACCTCCTGCATCCAGGGCAATTATTGATAAGAACAGACAACACCACAGTAATGTGGTACATAAACAAGGTGGAACACATTCATACCCCCCTGTGCAGGCTAGCCATGTCACTTTGGAACTTGGCTCTGGAATGGCAAATCGAACTTCAAGCACAGTACTTGCCAGGATTGGAAAACACACTGGCAGACAATCTAAGCAGAAATATGACAGATCCACACGAATGGAAGTTGCATCCTCAAGTGTTTACAAAGATAATCCAGGCGTGGGGAAGACCAGACCTAGATCTCTTTGCCTCCCACAGGAATCATCAATTGAAAAAGTTCTGTTCAAGGACCTTTCATCCAAAGGCCTGGAGAGTGGACGCCCTTTCTTTCAGTTGGGCAGCATGGACAGTTTACGCTTTCCCACCTTTGCCTCTTCTGCCCAAGATGCTCTTGAAAGCAAGAGCAGACAGACCGAAGATGATACTGATTGCTCCAGACTGGCCAAGACAACACTGGTACCCACTCCTGAGGAGCCTAACACATACTCGTCCCTGGACCCTACCTCTAATGCCTCTTCTACTGACTCAGCACAGCTACAAAACTCTTCACAGTCAGCTGAAAACTCTCAATCTGGCTGCATGGAAAATTCCTTAACACCACTACAGACCCTACTCTCCAAAGAGGTGCAGGATGTCATTTTGGAGGCCAGAAGGCCATCTACTAGAAAGGCTTACTCCGCAAAATGGAAACGTTTTTGCGCTTGGAATGGGAAAAAAGGCCAGGGTCCTAGAAAACTGAATTTGCCTCAGATATTACAGTATCTAGCTGAGCTGTTGAACAGTGGACTTTCATTCTCCTCCATCAAAATTCATGCCTCAACCATTTCTGCAGAATACAACACTGATCCACCCTTATTCTCTCACCCACTTTTAAGACAGTTCCTCAGAGGAGCTAAGAATATAAGACCTCCAAGGAAACAACCAATACCAGCCTAGGATCTTAACTACATTCTAGAAAAATTAACATTACCTCCCTTTGAACCAGCTGCCTCAACAGATTTGCAATATTTGTCCTGGAAAACAGCTTTCCTTCTGGCCATTACCTCAGCTCGTAGGGTTTTGGAACTACAAGCCCTCATGGCTGTGCAGCCCTTTCTCATCTTCCATCAGGACAGGGTTTCCCTACGAACCAACCCGTCATTTATGCCTAAGGTAGTATCCAGGGTAGCTTTAAATCAGGCCATACACTTACCTACCTTTTACCCCAATCCTCAAAACAAAGGGGAAAGGCTGCTACATTCCTTAGACATCCATAGAGAGCTACATTACTATTTGGACAGAACACAGCCCTTCAGGAAATCAGAACAACTTTTTGTGTCCTATGCTGTAGGAGCTCAAGGGAAGCCAATTTTCAAACAGACAATTTCAAAATGGATAGGCCATTGCATACGGTTTTGTTACTCCTTTCATGGCAAACCTGTTCCTACAGGCATCAGATCCCACTCCACAAGGGCCACAGCTACCTCTACAGCCTTCCTCAGAGGAGTCCCTACCAAAGATATTTTGGAGGCGGCCACTTGGAGTTCTGTGCATACCTTCACAAAACACTACCACCTGCCTTTATATTCCAAAACTAGAGCAGGCTTTGCCACTGCTGTGTTGCAGGGCATTCTGGCTGCTCCCAGTTCCACCTAGTGCCTACCACCCTGTGCGTAGCTTTGGGATTCTACCCATCTGTGATTACTGCAGCTGTATGCACGATGAACATAGTACAGTTTTGTACCTACCATAAATGTAGATGTTAGAGTGCTAATACAGCTGCAGTACAGGTTTCCCTCCCTCCCTTCCCTCTTGGTAAAGGCCTAGTGGCTAACACCTCCTCATACAACCTGATTGGGTTATCTTGCAACTACTGATTTTTGATTATATTGCATTGCTTGACTATATATATATATATATATATATATATATATATATATATATATATATATATATATAATTTATGTATTGCCTTCCTTCTGGGGGCACCTGACATCGGGGGCAAGAAAGACTGAAGAATATGGCGTCGGCTGTGTCTTTGTATACCCCTGTCGCACTGACGTCAGGAAAGAAAGTGACAACAACCGACGCCGGACCTAGACTTTGGAATTCGGCCGACCGAGGACCCGCCTGACGGCAGAAAACCCATCTGTGATTACTGCAGCTGTATTAGCACTCGAACATCTACATTTATGGTAGGTACAAAACTGTACTTTTCATGACTCTGGAATAGTACAGGTCCTGTAAGGAGGGCAAACTAGCACCAGTGATATTTTTGGCAGACCTGACTATTCGATGTAATCTATTTTTGTCCTGTTTAGACACATATCCAAACCACACTGTTATGGTTGAGCAGAGAACAAACTCAGTGACTGCTGTGTAGAACTGAATCAACAGCTCCTGTGGAAGATTGAACTTCTTAAGCTGTCGCAGAAAGTACATTAGCTGTTGTGGCTTTTTTATGATGGACCCTACATTTGTCTCCCACTTCAAGTCCTGGGAGATTACAGATTTCAAAAACTTGAAGGTTTCCACAACTGACACAGCAGTATTAAATATAAAGGTGGAGGGGATGATATCGTAGGACCACTCCTGAAGCCCACTGTCTTCTCCACAGTGTTGAGTGTTTAGCTCCAGATTATTCTGACTACACCAAAGGGGCAGTTGGTTGACCTCCCATTTGTATCAGATTCATTGTAGATCAGAGTGTGTGATATACCTTTAAGAAGCATTCCAGTCAGTGGGTACATGCATATAAGTACTGAGCACGTGCAAGCAAGAGTGCCATTCTGAGTGAGCAGCCCGAATGAAAGCATGCATGTATGTAGTAGTCAATCAGATTGCGTAATGTTCCTGCCATCCACCCTGATGTGTTTGTATGCAATAAACTACTTAAACCAACACCCAAGCCTCTTCGTCATCGTAGTATGCACATGATGAGCGACATGGTGTCAAAATGGGATCCAGAGTTAGTGATGAGGCAACCGTTTAGAAATGGAGGAATATGCATGAGTGGATCATCCGTTCTGCTGAAACGACTCGCAAGCCAGTCAGAAACAAATTCTAGGTACTAAAACTCACTTAAATTATTTCTTTCACTTCAAATATAAAATAAAGCATTTGGAATGTCTCAAAGCAAATTTCTGATTAAACGAAATGTCCGAAACTGTGACATATTGATAAAAATATTTGAAATAATTATGAAAATGTTTGAAACAATGTTTGAATCACATAAAATGTGTAAAAAAGGGAAAGCAACTGTATTTTTTCGCAATGTACTACTTTTTCACATTAACTAAAGCTATTCGAAATATATCGAGAGAGTCCCAAGTGTTGGCAAGTGTGTGCAGTATTACAGTACAGTTTTCTTAAAGTACAGCCATTTCAAAGAATATTTTGCAAAGTACATTCTTTCGGAGTTTGTTGTGCATTTGAATGTTATTACAAGTACCTGTTGTGTGTGCATGTTCATACATAATTAGAGGGGCCAAACTTGCATTGTATTTTACTATAATTTGTGGGCATGGCAGAAGGATTTTGCAGACCCGCACCACTTGTGTTTGATAAGACTATTGCAGGAAATTGGAGAGTGTTTGAGCAGGAATATGTTATTTTCATACAGGCTGCCTTTTCTGACAGACGCAAATGTACAGGCATTTATTCTTCTTATTTTAGCTGGTTCAGAAGCCATTGAAATAGAGCATTTGTGTATGCGTCTGCTGTGTTTGCAGGGGAGGGGGAAGACTGCCATATTGTTGTACAGGCTGAAACGCTGGAAGACCCTGAATGCTTAAAACGTAAATTTAGAGAAATGTGTAACCCCAAATGAATATTACGATGGAAAGACACTTATTTTACACAAGAGCTCAAAAGCCTGGTGAAATTTTTGCAGCATATATAACAGAGTTGAGAAATAAAGCTAAAATGTGCAGATTTGATGATTTGAGAGATGAGTTGATAAGACAGACTTGTGTGTAGTATTAATGACACAGTGAGAAAGATTTTACTTTGATAAAGTGATTTAAAGTTAAACAAGGCTAAGAGATACAGGCCTAAGGGTGTGGCAATTTCAGTAAAACCCAGGGCAGCTTCATTAAAGCCCAAGATGCACAAAGAAATGCACAGGGTTGACTCGGCAAAACCTGTAGCAAGCCTCATAGTCAGCTGTCATAATTGGGGTAGTAAGCATGAGCCAAATGAGAAGTGCTTAGCTTTTGGTCAGCAGTGCCATTCTTGCAATAAGTGGAATAATTTCAAAAGGTTTTGTAAATCAAACAAGGCACATTTGTTTTATTAAAAAAGGGCATACAAAGAGGCGAGTTGATCAATTAGAAAGATGCAACCCTACTTTTTATGTTGATGGTCTGTACTTGGTGAAGCAGTCAGTGCAGTAGATTTGTGGGCAAATAATGAAATCTTTTGTCCTGTTCAGATTAATGGGAGTCCAGTAGAGCTCAAAGTAGATACTGGCTCAAAATGCAATGTTATGTCAGCAGAAACATTTGCTAGAGTAAGAGCTGTAGGACAACTGGATTTGGCAAAGTGTGCGAAGCTTGTTTACGGTGGTGAAGAGATTCAAACCAAAGGCTCACTAGTGCTTTCATGTTACTCTGCTGGGAACAGCTATGATTTGCAGTTTTACATAGTCAAGAGACATGTATGCAGTCATTATTAGGCCTCAGAGGCAGTTTGAAAATGGGACTGCTTTCATTTAACAGAGAAGTCCAGCATGTAAGCCTGAATGACATCAGCTCAAGTTTCACTGAAACTATTTTCTCTGAGTATGCTGATATTTTGCAGACAAACTAAGCAAACTCCCAGTTGTGTTCGATGAAGTTGGACCCAGAGGTCAGCCCAGTTTTCAGACCAGCAGGGAAAGTTCCAGTAGCTATGCAGAACAGAGTCAAAGCTGAGCTAGGAGTAATTTGTCCAGTAGAAGAACCAACTGAATGGGTATCCTCCATGGTGGTAACTCGTAAGAAAACTCAGATGATATCAGAAAATGTATTCATCCAAGAGACTTGAACAAAGCATTAAAAAGACCTCATCATCCAATGTTCGCAGTCGAGGGGGTTGCTGCCCTCATGCCAAATGTCACTATCCTATACTTATGTCTTATCCTCTACTTATATGTTGTATGTTAATATTTATGTTTCATTATTTTGTACCTGTTTGCCTGTTTTATCAATTAACTCAAACAAGTAGTTATTCTGTCAACGTATAAGTAGAGGATAAGACAAACAAATGAACCAAAACGCATACAAACATGAGTAAGATGCTTGGATTAATATTTACAGTCACCCTTGGAAATATTTGAAGTGTGCAGAAAGTTATAAAGATGAATGTAAACTAAGACGATGCTGAGGCATCTCTTATTTTTAACTTTTCTCTGTACTGGGTGTTTATATTGAAATTCTGCTTGTTCCATCCTTTTCTTTTATTATTATTCTGTTGCTTTACTACAGTATTACTTTTCTGTTTTCCATACACTTGCTTTCTTTGACAGTCCATTCTTTTCTGTGTTTAGTCAAAACAGTGCCTGTACGTGTGGATATAAAATTAATACATTCTCGGGTCATTATATCCAGTCCAAACTTGCCTCAAATCAAAATGCTGCTAAAACACTACCTCTGTTCTAATTGGCTCTGTTCATGATCTTATCCTGGCTAATGCCTCCTCTCTTGCTTTAATCTTACTTTTATGTTTGCTATATCTAATTTCCTCTTTTACTCATGTTCTTTCTTTTTCCCTTTCTGTCTCTATAAACCATTTCTTCTCTCCTACTTTTTCCTTCTAATGCTTTAAACTTCCTGGTGCACTTCCCTATTACCTTTTTCATAGGTAGGTACTAGGCTATCTGCCCGTTTATAAGCCTAGCCAGAATGTTTTTGCTTTCGCTGCCCCCTTAGATTAGTTCCCTGTGCCTCTGTCCAGCAGAGCCACTGAAGTGATCCCAGAGGTAAACTTTCTGATGTTCTTTGTGTTTCACTGTTGCAGTCATCACATTTGGGTTATCTGCTTGCAAGTAGCCTTCAGTCGGCCTGATTAACAAAGTCTTGGGTCCTGCATCGGTTGCTGTCCCTTCTTCCATGACGTCAGATTGTCAGGGGTATAAAACATGCAGCTGATGCCATTACATCAGTCTTTCTTGCCGTGTGGTGCCTGAAGCAGAAGCAGTTCTCAAGTGCCGGTAGGCCGACTCCTGAAATTTTCATTTTCGAGTTTCAGAACCGAAGGCTTCAACTAAAGCCAAGTATCCTGTTGGGGAAACTTTTTCTTGCTCCTTACCGATGTCAGTAAATGTTAATAAGTGCATTACTTGTGGAAAGCAAATAACTGATAAAGATTTTCATTTGTACTGTACTCCTTGTCTAGGCCCTGACCACGATGTACCTTGCTGTTGTTTTTGTGCTTTATTTGATCAGCACACGATCCATCGTCTGTATATTTGCGCCTCTAATTATTTCGGTTCTCGGTTTAATTATCCAGAAATGTCATCTGTTACCCATCCCACTACCGGGATTCTGAAAAAACGCAAAGATAAAGATAAAGACAGAGACAGGCCGCCAAGGCGCCGGTACTCAGTGAGACGCTTTCGCAGCCCCTGATACCTGCTACTTATGATTCGCAGGCCTCTACTGAGACCCATTCAGAGTCTGGTATGCTGCGAGATGCTTCAACTATGGAACCCGTGGATGTCTCTACCTTGGATGGGTCCGGAGCCGCTGTGCAGGCACCGGCTTCTGAGGGTGTATTCAGGCCTATGGACTTGCATATTAAACCAACTCCTCCTTCTTTACTTAGGCCTAAATCTCGAACCATGCCGAAAAAAACGACTCCCAGGTCACATGCTCTGGCCTGTATGCCTAAAAAATAAATGATAAGAATGGCTGAAGATCTAATAACTCTAATCAGGGGTAGCCAACCCCCCCTTCTAAGAGGCCTAGGACTGAATTTGATTATGAATCTTCTGACCAGGATTCTGTTTTTTTCTGATTCTTCTGATGATCTGGATTTGCCCTTATCTACTTATGAAGATCCTGATGCAGAGGACTCCTTTCCCTCCGCTTCCCCTCCTGAGAATTTTTCTTTTGGGGAAACCTTACATACTCTAAGGGAGCATTTCCACTGGGAAAGCCAGGATTTTTCTGATTCAGAAAAGAGGCGTAGGGATTTCCTTCTCCTACCTCAGCATAGGCCTTTAGCTATTCCTCCTGTACTAGACATTTTTGATGATACTTTTTTGGAATCTAGTTTGGCCCCTGATTCCTTGCTTCCTGCTTCCAGAAAACCTGTCAGATACTACAGGGTTCCTGAGTCTCTCAAGTTCCTTTTTAAAAAAATCCTTTTGCAGATCCAGAGACTATTTCACAGGGGCCCAAGGGCATTAAGGCTTCTACTGCCAAAAATCCTACCCCTTCTGATAGAGACTCAAGGCCACTGGATTGATGGGGTAAGAAGGTTTACACTTCTGCAGCCTTAGCCATTAGGGATTTAAACTGCCAGTTTCATATGTTAAAGTATCAGCAACATGTTACTGGACTGCTTAAACAGAAAATGATGTTGATTCCTGACTGTGTGGAAAATAAAGAATTACAGGATTTAATGCATTCTGCTGAACAAGTTGGAAAACATACTTTGCCATGTGATTTTGATTCATTAGAGGCCTCTTGCAGGGCTGCTGTTACTGGGTCTGTGCTCAGAAGGCATGCTTGGATTAAGGAGAAATCTTTGCCTGATCATGTTAAAGCTATATTGTTGGATGCTCCCTTAAATCAGGACTGCCTCTTTGACAACAAGGCTGAGGAAGTTCTTAAAAAGATGGAAGATAAAGCTAAATCTATGCAAGTTCAGCCTCCTAGATTTAGTAGGCACTGGCCCTCTAAGAATTTGCCCTTTCCAGCCCCTTCCAGGTCTTCTCAAGCCAAACCCAGACACAGCAAAAAACCCATGTTTCAGGCCCAGGGGGGACACAGGACTAAGCAGTGGGGGGCCTCCGCGTCCAAATCTGGGAGTAATAAGACTCCCCCTATGGTAAACTGTCTCAATGACTTCCTTTTAAAATTTCCAAGCACTTACCAACTCACTGCCCCTTTGGGGGAAAAGATTGCTCTTCATGCAAAGAATTGGGAACTCATTACCCAGGACAAATGGGTTTTAAATATAGTGTCCCAGGGATTCAGATTTCACTTCTACACGTTGCCAACACCAAGCAGGTGGCTGGACCTACCCCCAAATCAGTGGACAGAGGCCCAAAAACAAGTACTTTTTCTCTTAAGCATGGGGGCTATTCAGCTGGTACCAGAAGAGGAAGAGGGACAAGGTTTCTATTCTAGACTTTTCCTAGTACCCAGAAAAGACAATTCATGGCATCCTATCCTGGACCGGTCTACTCCAAACACCTTTTGGGAGATTCCAAAATTCAAGATGCTGACTCTTCACAAATTACTTCCTATGCTAGGCAAAGATGCCTGGTTGGCAACACTAGATTTAAAAGAAGCATACCTGCACATCCCAATCAGGGAATATTGCAGAAGATACCTACGCTTCAAAGTTCTCTGTACTACACTTTGGCTTACCTACTGTGCTCAGGGTATTCACAAAGTGCCTAGCTCCAGTTATTGCATTTTTGCAGGCAAAGAAATATTCAAATATAACCATACCTGGATGATTGTCTAATTCATGCAGAAAGCCAGGACATACTTTTGAATCATCTTGCCTTTGTACAAAGGGTTCTAACTTGTCTGCGGTACACCATAAACGAAAAGAAATCACACCTGGTACCCTGTCACCAAATTATATTCCTGGGAGCAAGCTTGAATACAACTTCCCAGATGGCTTACCTCACGCCAGAGAAACAAATTCATTTGACAACCTACTTCAAGCAAGTGGCCACAAAAACCCTGCTATCTGCAAGTCAAATACCATGAGCCTTGGGGTTCATGGCCTCCTGCATTCTTCTAATTCCATATGCAAGACTGCATATGAGGAAACTACAGTGGTATCAAAAAAGCCTAAGGTGTCAACATTCTCAGGATCTAGAAGCAATGATTCCTATCTTACCTTGCCTACGCCTAGAGTTCCTTTGGTGGGCAGAGGCCTGTCACCAAAACAAGGGATTACCTTTCACACCACTCATTGCCACCCAAACCCAAACAGACGCATCAGATTATGCATGGGGGGCTCACCTGGCAGAGAAGTGCATTCAGGGCAAATGGAACCCAAGTCAAATGCACCTGCATATCAATCAAAAAGAAATGTTAGCTGTACAGAATGCTCTGACAGCCTTCAAGGACCGCATTCTTCCAGGACAACTAATGGTAAAGATTGACTAACACCGCTGTTATGTAGTACATAAACAAGCGGGGGGGGGGGTGCACATTGTTACCCCCCTCTGCAGAGTAGCCATGGCATTGTGGAACACAGCCTTGAGCTGCCAAGTGCACTTACAAGCTCAATTCCTGCCAGGAAAATTAAATACACTGGCAGATGGGCTAAGCAGAAACCTTATGGACCCACACGAGTGGAAACTGGAACCAAGGATTTTCAACATGTTGACAAGCAAATGGGGGAGCCCAGATAAAGACCTGTTTGTCTCTCCCCAGAACTACCAATTGGACAAATCTTGCACAAGGACTCCCCACAAACAAGCCTGGAAAGTGGATGCTCTGTCCTTCAGGTGGAAAAACCTATCAGTCTATGCCTTCCACCTTCTGCCTCTGCTCTCCAAAGTACTACTAAAAATCAAACGGGACAAACCAAGGATGATTTTGATTGCTCCAGACTGGCCGTGCCAGCACTGGTACCCCCTCCTGCGCAGTTTGTCATGGTTATCCCCATGGCACCTGCCTCAGACTCCTTCCCTGTTGTCAGCAGGAGAACCACATTCTGCACCCTCAGCTTCTAACACTGAACCTTGCAGCCTGGCCAATTACATAATCTCTCCTTTACCACCCCTCAGTAAACCATGTGATGGATATCATTTTAGAGGCAAGGCGACCTAGTACTAGAAAATCTTATGCTGAAAAATTGAAAAGATTCTGTGCCTGGAACCAATCTCAAGGGATGAGCACAGCAGCGCCCAATTTACCTCAGATTTTACAATACTTAACTAAGATGCTTCACAAGGGCCTGTCTTTTTCCTCCATTAAAATCCACACCTCAGACATTTCAGGTCATCCCTCTTCTCTCCCCCACTGCTCAAGCAGTTCCTCAGAGGGGCCAAAAATTTGAGACCACCCAAGAGAGCTCCATCCCCAGCGTGGGACCTTAACTTTGTTTTGGAGAAACTCACTACCTCCTTTCGAGCCAGCTGCTACTGCAGACTTAAAATTTATTTCTTGGAAAACCGCTTTCCTTTTAGCAATTACTTCAGCTAGAAGGGTCTCTGAATTATAGGCCCTTATGGCAGTGGAGCCTTTCATCATCTTTCATGCGGAGAGGGTGTCCCTCAGAACTAATCCATCCTTCATGCCCAAGGTGGTATCCAGTATGGCTCTTAATCAGTCCATTCATTTGCCAACCTTCTTTCCCAATCCACAGAACAAAGGGGAACGGATACTGCATTCCTTAGGTGTGCACAGACAATTTAGATTCTACTTAGACAGGACTAAACCTCAAAGGAAATCTGAACAACTGCTGGTGGCATTTGCTGCAGGGGCAGAGGGGAAGGCTATTTCAAAGCAAACCATTTCTAAATGGATAGGCCATTGCATTAATTTCTGCTATAAGCACCATGGAAAACCTATCCCCCAGGGGATCAGACCTCACTCCACCAGGGCTGCATCTACCTCTACAGCCTTTCTCAGAGGCGTCCCTACCAGGGACATCCTAGAAGCTGCTACCTGGAGTTCTGTACATACTTTCACCAAGTATTATCATTTGCAGTTTGATCTAAATCCAGAGCTGGCTTTACCACTGCAGTCTTGCAGGGCCTTATAGCTGGTCATAATGCTATCTAAATTCCTCCTCCCAACCATAGTTTTGGGAATCTACCCAAATGTAATAACTGCAACAGTGAAACACGAAGAACCATAGTACAGTTGTGCACACTTACCATAAATGTAGATGTTCAAGTGTATTCACTGTTGCAGTCCTGGTTACCCTCCCTCCCAGCCCCTAATTTTTTTTAGCTATACCTCTACATTCCTTTACTATGCTTAAAAGCCTTTTTGGTGTATTTGCTTTTTTGTTGGAGGTATATCATTGTACTTTTATATTTAATTGCTTCCCATTAGGGGCGTACCTGCCATCTGGGCAAGAAAAACTGATGTAATGGCGTCGGCTGCATGTTTTATACCCCTGAAGACCTGGCGTCATGGAAGAAGGGACAGCAACTGATGCAGGATCCAAGACTTTGTTAATCAGGCCGACTGAGGGCTACCTGCAAGCAAATAACCCAAATGTAATGTTTGCAATAGTGAATACACTGTAACATCTACATTTATGGTAAGTGCACACAATTGTACTTTTCCCATCCACTCGTCAAGGTTTCCCTTGAAGAGTGTTAGCGAGGAGCTCTGCCTAATGTAGATTGGAATCTAGTTCCAAAGAATGGGAAGTCTCTGGGACAGGAATCTGTCCCTCCAGTGCGTCCTATTTATTGTTGTGGTGAGGTTTAGATCCTTAGAGCTTGTGGCTTGAGGAGAGAAGGTTTTCTTTAGGTAGAGCATGTCCATCAATTCTGGGTTGGACATGGCCTTGTGTGTCAGGCAGAGATCACCTCTGAGTAGGCAGTATGCAACCAAGTACAGCTGGAATTTCTTCAGTCGAGCTGCATATGGCATCTGTTTGAGGCCAGTAATCCTTTTGGTGAGGTACTTCTGTGGTCTTTCCAGCTGTTGCAGGTGTCTTGTAAGGTACATCCTAAATGGGGCGTTGTACTCTATGATGGGTCTGATGAGTGATGAGTAGAAGGGCACAATGACCTCTTTTGATCTGGATGCAAACCCTTTTGTGATTAGGTGGGCCACGTAGAAGGATTTTCTAACCACTTTGGCAATGCGATTATCAAAGGAGAGATTACTATCTACTTGGGTCCCCAGATCCCTTATTATGTTTTCCGTATTTAGGGGGCTACCCAGCTATGTGGTAGTTTGTGTATACTTTGTTTTTTTCCAAAGGGGACGACTATGCACTTTTTGGCATTTAGCTTGAGGCCATGATTTTGACACCAGGTATCCGTCTCAGTGAGACCCTTTTGGAAGATATCTGTGTCAACCGGAGAGTCAATTATAGCCCCTAGTTTGCAGTCATCTGTGAACTTGGTCATCCATAGTCCTCCTGTGCTTGCCTGTACCTCTGAGAAGTATATGCCGAACAGGAGGGGTCCTATGACTGAGCCCAGGGGAATGCCACTTGTAACCGGTTTAGCATCAGACCTAGCTCCCGCAACTCTCACCATGTGGGTTTTGTCTGTGAGGCAATTGGCAACCCATCTTGTGACATAGGGGTTTATGTTCAGGCTGGTGAGCTTGTCTATAATACCAGAATGGGGAATGGTGTCGAAGGCCTTTGCAAGGTCTAGGTATGCTGTGTGTACCATCTTTCCCTCGTCTATAGCCTTGGCAACTGTCTCAAAGAAGTCCACCAGATTTAGGAGGCATGATCTGCCCTTAACAAAGCCAAACTGGGTGCGGTCCAGTGTTTGGAGGTTCCCAATGTCTCTGTTAATGAGTTCCATGACGATGCGCTCCATAGCCTTGCAGACCAAGCTAGTCAGGCTTATAGGTCGATAGTTCCTGGGGTCTGTTGTGGCTCCACCCTTGTGGAGCGGAATAACCATTGCTGTGCACCACTCTATGGGTATGTAGCCTGTGGTGAGGCTGAGTTTGAACAGTGTGTTTAGGTGAGGGGTTAGTTAGTCTTTGAGCTCGTGAAGGACACAGCTTGTGAGACCGTCCGGTCCCATTGATGCTGTGTTTTTGGCTTTGGAGAGGGCTGTTTTAACCTGATTGTCTGTGATTTCAGGGGCTCTACATTCTTCTGGTATAGTTATGGGCCCTTTTGGGGGTGAGGTTTGCACTGAACCTGTCTGCCAGGATGTTGGGAGTATTGGTTGGTTCAGTGTATTTTGTGCCATTCTGCATTAACTCAGAGCAGATCTGTGCATTGCCACTTAGATTCTTGACATAGCTAAAGAATGCCTTGTGGTTATCTTTGGAGTCCTTGGCAATTTTTCTTTCGAAGCTCACCTTGGACAATTTTATGAGGGATCATAGTTTCTTGCTGATACTGATCAGGGACGTCTTCCCTTCTTGGGATTTTACTCTTCTGTACTAGTTTCCCCCTTCTATTGTATAGCTTGTTTATGGCAGGAGTCCACCAGACTGGTTTCCTTTTCTTGGAGGAGTGAGTCTTGGTTTTGCTTGGGATAGCATGATCCATGCATTCTTGTAGGTGCCTGTAGAATGCATTAGTAAAGGATTTTGCAGCTTGGACAGCGTTATCCTTTAGCATGGGGGCTTTGAAACTTTCCACCTCTGGCTTAGATAATGTGAAGTTTGCTTTTAAAAAGTTTTTCACTGTGGTTTCCTTGTCTGGGGGCGGAATGTGAATATCCAAAGTGATTTGTTTATGGTCAGATCTAACCAGCGAGGGGTTGACCTCCGGTGTGGAACACCGGTCACCCATGTTGATGATGATTAGGTCCAATATGTTGTCACTTCTAATGGGAGTGTTGACCAGTTGATCCAGGGCATTTGAGTTTATAAATTCTAGGAAATGTTGGGCAAGGGAGTTAGTACTTCAGTAGTTCTCCCAGTTAATGTTTGGGTAGTTGAAATCACCCAATATTAGGGTGTTTGGTAGGACCTTTGTTTCCAGAAACCTTAAATGGGGGTCCTGGGACATGGTGGGTGATCTGTAGCAAGCTACAATTTGAATTGCAGTTTTGCCCTTTGTTTGTTGCACATGGATGATCTCTGAAGCATCATGCTCTGCCACTAACATGGAGGTGTGGATATCCTTGATGAATATAGATACTCCCCCACCTTTTGTATTTCGGTCTGGGTTCTGTGGCCTAAATGTATGGTATGAGTTGTAGCGTGGTAGTGCTGGGGTGCTCTCTGGTGCCTTAAACCAGGTTTCTGCTACTGCACAGATATTGATTTTCTCCATGCTGAGGAGTGCCTCAAATGCATGCATTTTGAGGTTTAGACTTCTGGCATTGAGTAGCATTACCCTCTGATTTTTGTTACTTGTCCTATTTACGGCGGTGTGTTTGTCTTTTGAGCCTTGCCTAAAAAAGGTACTATGGGGGTGGCAAGAGTCTTGGCCAGTATTCGAAAGCCTAAAGGTGACTGGTGCAAGCCGTCTCTAGCGAAGCAGTGTGGTTTCTCGAGCATGTCATCCCAGGCAGACAGACACTGGATCCCCTTTGAATGACACCGCAAACTTAGCCAATTGTTGAAATTGATACTTTTTTCTTTATACCGTTGTATCATTCTTGGTGAGGGCAGGATGCTACTCAGGGTCAGGGTCATACCGGTCTGGGCTACATGATCAGAGAGCTCTTCCATGTCTCTTTTCATGTAGTCCAGGGAGGTACAGCTCAGGTCATTCACACCAACAGGGACAATGACAGAGTCGTATTTGTACTTGTTCTGGAGTGACCTGAGTGCTTATGTTATGTGGCGGATCCTGGCACCTAACAGGCAGCTAACAGTAACCTTCTCCTTATTCATCCTAGTGAGTGGGACGTCAGTGTGCCTGACTGTGTAGAGTCACCTATTACTAGTATGTTGGGTATGTTATTTTGCCCTAAGGGTTGTGATTGTGTGGCACGTTGGTTTTGTGAAGTATGTGTTTCATGGTTTGTGTTGGGGGAGGGGGGTGGAGGTTGCTTGGATGTCTGCTTTGGAGGTCTCTGTTGCTTTTGCAGATTTTTATTTAGAGCCTCCGAGTATGTTTTCGTGTATTTGTGTGTTTTTTTGCCGGTGCTGGTTTAATGGGTCTATGTGAGACTGGTGGTGTGATGCCAGTATTTCCCTTCTCCTCTTGACTGTCTGATCCAGTCTTGGGTTGAGAGAGCTTAGTCTCCAGTTTAGCTGTATAATTGCATCTCTTGCATGTATTAGTGTTTGGTGGTAGGAGGAGAGGGTTGTCTGTGTACATGAGGCAGTTGTAACATTGCCTCAAAATGCCCAAATTCACCAGTTGGACTGGAGAGTACACCTGAATCTGCCTTTTGGACATGCCTGGATAGGTGCAGTGAACTGTTTTACTGAATAGCTCATAAGGTCGAATAGAGAGCCTTGTTCTTCTGCACAGTATAGGGGTGTCTAGTGCTAGGGTTTATAAGTGCTTTCTATGAGTTTTGAGCAAGTGCCGGGCTGCTAAGTTGAAAGTTTGTCTAGTTCCAAGGGAAAAATTGAAGAGGAGACTTTGTGGAGCCGGGAATACTTATACCCTAGCTAACCGGCGCTGCCTGGTGCGCAAAACCGGGCAAATGCATTTTTTATAACAGGGAAATGAAAGAGATAGAAATTATCCCAAAATGGCCAATAAACTACAAATTTTTGGGCTGAAGCCACTCCTCCAGGGACAGCTCTGCTCTCTCACAGGTGAACAGAAAAACTTCCTTCTATCCAAGTAAGGTATGGGCAAACACAGAGATTTGTAACACAGTCCTGAATTCAGCACTAACCTGAAAACTGGACTATACTAGCTTAGAAAGGTGGGAAACAAGTGTGTGTGTGTGTGTGTGTGTGTGTGTGTGTGTGTATATAGATATATATATATATATATATATATATATATATATATGTATATGTATGCATATATATATATATATATATATATATATATATATATATATATATATATATTTTTTTTTTACAGACAATAAAGCAGATACAATCAAAAAAACACTTTAAATGCACAGAAAATGATGCTTATTGTTATATATCTCAGTTCAGAGTTGTAGTCAATGCCCCTAGTAATAAAGTAGGAAGAAACACAAATACAGTAAAAGCAGATGAATAACGTGCAATGCTTTTATATGTATACAAAACAATAGAAAATGAACAAACTGATTTAAACAAGTTACCCAATTAACCAGAAAAAAAGCTCAAACCTGAGGCCCTGTTCCAGCAGTCTTCAATCAGACAAGTTCTAACTGCACACTCCCGCTACTAGGGTGCAGAGGAACCTTGTCCAAAAAGGATGGCCTGGATCAGTGCTCAAGTTATGCAAACAAAGCTTGATTCTGCAGGCCTGAATCTGGTCCTATGCTACAGCAACAAGGCACACCAATTTCAGAAAGAAACAGTTCAAATAAGCAGGCACGATAAGCCTGTGACCAGAAATGCCCAGCTCAGAAGGGAAGAATCCAGCCTCTCCTCCCACAAGAGTGAGACCACAAACCTTAATGTAGAATAACTGGCCTGAAGCCCAAGTGCTTAAACCAGAACTAATACACTTTTAGAATAGCAGACACTGAGCCTTCAATAAGCAATTCCCAGCTTAGAAGGATGTATGCTACCTGTCCTAACACAACAGTGCAGACCACAAACCTTCTTAATGTAAAACAACCGGTGTGAAGCCCAAATGCTTAAACCAAAAGATTTAGAATAATAGTTACAATTTAATCAGGCTACTACCAAGAGCAGTAATAAATGCAGCAGAATAAATAAAATTGAGTACTTTTAAGAAGAGGCAAAAGCAAAATAAAGTAGGAGGAAACAGAAATACAGTAAAAGCAGATGAATAAAGTGCAAACATTTTTTTTTTTTGTTAGTAAAGTGCAAGGAAAGAGGAAGGAAGAACCTAAGTGGGTTGGTCTTAAATCTTCTCTCTGTATTAAGTAGAGTGAACACTAGACTCAGAATATGATCTCACTGTATTCGGTTAAGTGAGCAAATGGGATGGACTCAGGAGGAGTGGTCAAATGCAGACTTACAGGAGGGGTGGGCAATTCCAGAACCACTGACACTAACACCAAAACAAGAACAGGGAGGGTGGGTAGGAACAACCTTCTCCTCTTTCTTTCTTGTTTTATTTATTCATCTCTTTCTGCTTTCCTTCTTCACTGACTCCTCCTCACTCAGCTATACTATATCATTAACTGCTGCTTACATATTTCTTTTTGTAAATTTTTCAGGTGTTACACTTCTAATTTTGTCAAGCTTGCTTTCTTCCCCTGCTGTCTATTTACTCTCTTGCCTAACAGGTGCATACTAACTTATCTTAGTGATGCCCATAATTATGCAACTTCCCACATTTTGACTTTTTTGTTCATTTTCCAGTGTTTTTTGTTTTTCCTGTTGACACATTTCTTCTCACAATGAACATATCCATGGGGAAATCGGAGTTCCTTGCCTAAACAAGAGAGTTTCTTTCATTTCTAAGATGAGAATGATTGTACACAAGAGTGTGGCAGGTAGGGCAAATGATTAAGCCTCTGATCTGTTAATCTGCGTTACATTTCATTCTTTCTACCTTCATCTGATGAATGTATCTCTGACTCAGGCAGGGCTCCCTGGTAGCCCCGGAAAAGGGACATTAGGACATGGGTCCAATGGACTTATCCAGTTAACATTTAAACAATAAAAAAATACTGTGATCATTATACCTCATATGTTGCACTTGCAAATCACAAACTAAGCTATACTTGTGGTTTAGTTTGTCACTTAAGTATGGTGTAAAAAATGGCATATTTACATTTAAATGTTTTTGATAAAAATGCAATTAAACATACCGTTTCACCATGCTGCCACTGTGTTCCTCTTGCATCCATAGGCAGTGATCACTCCTAGTGAAATACTTTTGAATCAGTGAATCCTTAATGCTGGTCTTCGTATAGTTGTAATTTATACATGAATTCAGTTTGTAGTGTATGGTAAATTCTTTTCCATTTTGCCGGTGGTATAAAATTGGAATGTACCATTTCTCTGGCTTCCTTCCAGCTCTTATTACATGCTGCATTTTTTTTTTTACTCTAGCTGTTAGTGTCATATATGAGCCTGTATTACATTTATTATAAGTAAATGCAAACATTTTTGGTTTTAAATTGAGTAGAATTTCAAAACATCTGATGGAAGTTCTTTTACAGTATTGGAATACAAGTTACTTTTAGTGCCAACTGCACACATTTGTAGGAGTTGCTATGTCCACACTGTTGTAGTCGGCAAAATAAATGTTACATCTCCTTCATTACAAGATTCTGCAGCAGCAAACCACATGAAGATGAGCCAGCAATGAACGCACTAAAGTTAATGCAAGCACTTTCTGTTGATGCTGTAGAAATTTTTGGTTAATTTAAAACAGCTCCAACGGAGAATCATTATACTGACGACAGTTTTTGTTTTATTGTTATATTATGCTTTGTGACACTTTCACTCTAGTAGACTCCTTATTGACCGCTATTAATATGTTCCTGAACATATGTACTACTTTTTCCCCTGTACTTCAGCAGTTCATGCTGGTTGATGCAGATGTTTCTTTGCTCGGTCTCTTGCATTGTCACAGATTGAATTGTGTGTGCTATTTTTTTTCAACAATGCTGTTTTAAGTGTTGGTTTCTGCAGGAATTTCATTGTTGTGATATTTCAGTGTTGTATTTTTTTCCTGAAGTGTGAAACTGAATGCCTGTAACTAAGAATGTTCTTCATGTTTCACTGTTGTAGTCATCAAATTTGGGTTATCCCTGCCAGGGTAGCCCTCGGCCGACCTGAATACCAGAGACATAGTATTTCTGCATCTGTTGCTGTCACTTGAGCACTGATGTCAGATCATCAGCAGTATAAAGTAAGGCAGCCGACACCATTACAGTTGTTTCTTTCTTGCTGTGGAGCCCGAAGCAGAAGCTGTTCGCACAAGTGCCGGTCGGCTGCTACCTGAGTTTTTGTCTACTGAATTGAAGTTGAAGTCTTCTAAAGCTAAGTACCCCGTTGGGGATCCTTTTTTCTTGCACTAACCAATGTCAAAAACAGTTGTGGAAAACGAATACCACACTGAGACTTTCACTCTTACTGCATCACTTGTTTAGGCCCAGACCACGACGTCCCTCGTTGATGCTTCTGTGCTTTGTTCAAAGCTAGAACTATCTGTCGGGCCCTTATTGTAGCCAGATATTTTCGCTTGCAGTCCTTGAATTCCAATACAGCTTCGGTAAGCCATCTGACCCCACAGATCTTCCAAAAAAAACCAAAAAAACCCCATAAAGATAGACAGAGACAGACCACACAGGTCCATACCTACCGGCGGCGCTTCTGTTAAGCTAGTCATCAGTTCTCCGGTCCTCAGTGAAGCACTTTCGCAGCCCTGATGCTTGCTTCTGTTGATTTGCAGGCCACTATCGACTAAGGATCCTGCAGTCGTCTCAACCTTGGATGGGTTCGGAGCCGCTGATCAGGCACCGGCTTCCAAGGAATTCCTTCGCACTACCGACTCTTGACACAAACCCATGTCTTTTTTCATGACTACTGTTCTTTCTAAAACTACTGAGTTTCTTAGGCCCTGGGTACGAACCACACCCAAGAAACCGATGACCGACTCTCAGGCGCCTGCTACCTTGCCTCAGTCTCAAATGCTAAAAATGGCAGAAGACCTTATTAGGCTGATCAGGGGAAGCCAAGCTACCCCCTCCAAAGGGAAAAGAGATCTGTCCCCTGTAGATTTGTCTGAACAAGAGTCAGATGAAACTGATGCATCTGAATATGAAGACATGCAACCCCTCTCCACTTATGAGCAATCCGATGCAGAGGATTCCATTCGTTCAGCCTCTCCCCCAGAGGATTTTTCCTTTGGGGAAACCTTGCATACGTTAAGGAAACATTTCCAATGGGAGAGTCAGAACTATCCTCAGTCTAAAAAGAGACTCAGAGAATTCCTAGGTCTTCCACAACACAGATCTTTGGCCATCCCCCAGTCCTGGATGTTGTGGAGGATGTTTTCCTCGAATCCAGCTGGACTCCTGTCACCCTTCCTCCTGCTTCCAGAAAACCAGACAGGGTACTATACAGTCCCTGACTCTCACAAATATCTTTTTAAAAATCCTACAGCTGGCCTGGAGGTAATTTCTCAATGGCCAAAAGGAATTAAAGCAACCTCTACTAAGAATCCCACCCCCTCATACAGGGATTCCCGAGCATTGGACAGATGGGGTAAGAAAGCATACACCTCAGCTACTCTTGCTATCAGGGCACTAAGTTGTCAGTTCCATATGCTGAAATTTCAGCAACATACCTTGGAACTCCTTCAGCAAAAAATGTCTTCCTTTCCTGCTTGGGCAGAATCTAAAGATTTACAAGAGTTTGCAAGAATTAATGCATTCTGCAAGTTAAGTAACTAAACACAACTTGCACTGTGGTTTTGACGCCCTAGAAGCTTCTTGCAGGGCAGCAGTCACTGGAAGGTATGCATGGCTTAAGGAACAGCCTGTGCAAGATCATGTCAAATCTAAATTGTTGGATGCCCCCTTGCACAAAGATAACTTGTTTGGCACTAAGGCAGAAGAGGTCTTAAAAGAGAAGAAAAAGCAAAATTTATACAAACAGTTAAGGATTTCTTGCAGGTTCAGCCTTGTAGGTTCAGCAGGCATTGTCCATCCAAACACTGGTCCTTTCCTGCTCCCAGTAAACGGCCTAGCCTAGGCCCTGTGGAAGCAGACCCCCCCCCCCCGACAGCAGCACCAGGGAATGCAGAGATCTAAGCAGTGGACTACCTCCACTTCAAAACCAGGGAGTTCTAAGCCACCCCTTATGGTAAAAACTCACAATGACTCATCTCCTCCACCCCCTCCATCTGCCCACCTTCACTTACCCCTAGAAGGAAAACTCTCCTTTCACTCAAGCACCTGGGCCACCATTACCAAGGAACACTGGATTCTGAACATTGTGTCTCACGGATACAAAATTTCCTGCCACACCCTTCCAACCCCAGAAGGGTTCCTAGATCTACCACCAAATCAGTGGGCAGAGGCTCAAAAGCAAATCCTTTCCCTGCTCTCTGAGTGCAGTAGAGCACGTTCCTGCAGAACAGATAGGCCAAGGTTTCTACTCCAGACTTTTTCTGGTGCCCAGAAAAGAGGGCACCTGGTTGCCCCATCCTCGATATATCCATTCAAAATACCTTCCTGGTGATCCCATAATTCAAAATGTTCACCCTCCAGCAGCTGTTACCCATGCTGTCCAAGGACACTTAGCTAGCCAGCCTAGATCTAAAGGAGGCCTACCTCCACATTCCTATCAGGGAATCATGCAGGAAATATCTCCACTTCAGGGCAGGATCTTAACACCTTCAGTTCTCTGTGCTTCCCTTTGGCTTATCTACTGCTTCCAGCATTTTCACAATATGTCTGGCTCCGGCCATTGCCTTTTGCAGACAAAGAAATATTCAGATTATTCCATACTTGTATGACTGCCTTATTCAGGCAGACAGCCAGGAGAAGCTTCTCAAGCACCTGGCCTTTGTAAAGACCCTACTAACCTCCCTAGGGTACACAATCAATGAAAAGAAATCCAAGCAGGTGCCCAATCAAAGGATAATCTTTCTGGGAGCAAGTCTGGACACAGCTTCCTAGATGTCATACTTTATTCCAGAGAAACAAATTTTCCTGACAGCCTACTTCTCTCAACTAGCCACAAGGTCCCAGCTAACTGAAAGGAAGATCCTGCAAGCTCTGGGGTTCATGGCATCTTGCATAATACTCAATACATATGCCAGACCGCATATGAGTAAACTTCAGTGGTACCTAAAGTGCCTTTGGTGCCAACACTCTCAAGACCTGGAAACTCTTCTACCTATAATTCCTTGCCTCAGAAAAGATTTTCTTTGGGGGGCAGCAACATGCTAAACAAAAAAGAGAGACCAGCAGCTGTAGCATCAGTACCCTTTATTAGGCTGGTAGCAAAAACTCCATAACCATGTAAAACAGACCGGTTTCAGCAAAAAAACTTCTAAGCCCTCCTCAGTGTAGAAGTGTTAGCATCAAACATTTCCAATATGTATCTTAATCCAAATCACATGATCCAGTTGGAGATGCTCGTTCAGTCCTGGGTGAAACAATCCACCTAATTTAATAATCCACTTTTTCTCTTTCTGGTTCAAAATATAATGCCAGCCAACCTTATTGGATCTGTGTGCTGTAATTCTGTCAATAATAATGAAGTTAAAAGAGGCAGATGGATATATTAATGTATGTTTATATAGGGCATTCGTGTTTCTCTTGTGTCTTTTATCACAAAAATGTTCCCCCATCTGGAACTTCAGAGGGCGTGAAGTTTGCAATACATAAAATGCCGAACAATGGCATGTAGTTAAATAAATTACCCAGTCTTGACTGACAGTTGACAAAAAAAGTAATGTCAAAAACATGACCAGTGTTGCTACTGCTAAACGTTTTGGATTTGGTAATTTTGGAACAATAGGAACAGTGGCCACAGGGAAAACATCCAATCAACCAATCCCCCACTAAGGTAGTTTGCGTTAGGGATGTATCAGATGATGTATGGTGTTTGATGCTAGCACTTTTACACTGAGGAAGGCTTAGAAGTTTTTTTGCTGAAACCGGTCTGTGTTACATGGTTATGGAGTTTTTACTACTAGCCTAATAAAGGATACTACATGGTTATGGAGTTTTTACTACCAGCCTAATAAAGGATCCTGATGCTACAGCTACTGGTCTCTCTTTTTTGTTTTGCATTTTGTCTTGGTTTGAGTCCTTGCAGCTGCCATACTTGCAGAGTCCTTTTGTGTTTGCTGCTTCGGTTGTTCCCTGCTGTTGGCCTGTAGCACCAGAGGTATCTGTTTCATCTTTTGAAATCACTGCCTTTTCCAGATTAGATGCTCGTCTGGTTTTTGACCTAGCCTCTTTTGGATTATACAATTTAACTGTTTGAGTGCTTTATCTGGATGTATCGTATGGACTATTTTTGCCCAGCTGGATTGGTATGTGGGTATCTGTCTTACAAATTGTGACTTGCATTGCTAATGCTATTGAATTTTTTTCATTTTATATGAACATCGGGCCGCATATGCATCCTTTTATGCTGCAGTGACATTTCTTATTTTATAACTGGTTTAGTGAAATTTGTTTCGTTTGGGACATTTATGTACTGTTTAGCATAACTTCATCATGCCTAGGAACTGGGGAACATTTTATCAGCTGATCGGAAGGCGAATTACATATTTGGATAATTTATAGTATTGGATATCATCTTTACAACAGGAACCATCTTGTTTGATTTACAGGACATCGGGATATTATATGGACGATAACGTGCGATTTGATTACATGTACGGATTTGCTTGATATCGCACTTGTATGATTTCAATATTCTCATACTTGATATTTGTTACTAATGTTGATGGTTATGCTTTACAGTGTGTCAGGCTGAACTGATTCTATTGTGATGGTTATGTAAGCTACAGGATGGCATCCTCCATTTTTGCTTTGCATTTCCGTGTTTCACATGCATTACTTTTTTCAAGTGCAGAGCTTGCAATTGCTTATTGTTAATACATGCCATCAATGTGCACGTTTTGAAATCTTAGTTAAGTGACTTTTGATTCGTTTGGGGCATTCAAGTACTGTTCAGCATAACTTCATCACGCCTAGGAGCTGGGGAATATGTTTATCGGCTGATTGGAAGGCGAATTACATATTTGGAGAATTCATAGTATTGGATATCAGCTTTATAACAGGGACCATCTTGTTTAATTTACAGGACATTGCTGGGACATTGTATGGGCGATAACGTGCGATTGGATTACATGCACTGATTTGCTTGATATCGCACTTGTATGATTTCAATATTCCTATACTTGATACTTGTTACTAATGTTGATGGTTATGCTTTACAGTGTGTCAGGTTGAACTGATCATATTGTGATGGTTATGCAAGCTACGGGGTGGCATCCTCCATCTTGCTTTGCATTTTTTTGTTTCACATGTATTACTTTTTGAAGTACAGAGCTTGCAATTACTTATGTTAATACATGCTATCAATGTGCATGTTTGAAATCTCACTATCTGCAAATAATTCTGTTGGCCTGATTAATGTCATTTGACATTTTATTCTTTTGGGGAAACTTGTAAGTGTGTTTGAGCAACTCAATTGTATGTCATGCTTATGTGAGTTACTACAGTTATCTGCCATTTTGGTTGGCGACTTATCAGCTCTACACGCATTATTATTATTACAAGATATTTTATTAATACCGTAGTTTATTTATTTCCTTCAAATAGGAGTGTATCTTTAAGTCTTCAGTGGTCTGGTTGGGTAGATGGGATATGTCTATTCAGTTTTTTGGATATTTCACACAATTGAGGGAATAAATATTTACCCTCGGATATACATTCACTATTCATAACTGTAACTTTCCAATATTATCCCAGGACCTATTCTTACTATATGGGGCTGATGTTGACTAAGGTATATGGCCCAAATATATTGTTTTGAATAATTTACACACAATCTTACCTTTTGTTAAGTAGATTGTTGTGTTTTCTACTGTTTTCAGGAAAAATAGTTCCTTCTGTTTTTTATATTGGATTTTTATCCTTTTCCATTCTTTATCTGCATTAACCAAACATTTGGATAATTACTTATATAAATTGTTTTTTTCACCTCAAGTTCTTTTTGGGCTTAGGCAAGCCATTGGATTTTGGCCTGTTTTTCAGGATTGGACTCTGCTTATCCTATGTTTTGGACTCCGCCATCAGGAACCCTATTGGCTGTTATGGTCTAAGTTCGGTCTATATCTGGGCAATAAGTATTCATCATAAAAGATATATTTACAGACACAGCGACAGGGATTTTATGGGCTATTGTCCTAACTTATACTTGTAACTGTATGCTAATAACACGGATTAAGAACCATATTAGCTGATATTGTCCTTTTCCTGGTGTTTTTTTTTTGTTTTTTTATGGGATTGACTTATCAGTCTATCCTTTTTTTATTTATTATTTACTATCACCTAATTTCTGGACCCTTGGGGTGACACCAATTTATTGTCCATTTATTTTTTATTGATAACACTTTTTATAGTGTTTATATTTGATTTGGTTGTTGATAAAGATGGATATATCCCAGTTGTTATGGGGCTTAGCTTCGGATCGGGACAATCCGGCCATTTTTGGTCTGGGTCTAAGTAATTCTCATGAACGGGGGGGGGCTATTTTCTCCTATGAAGACAGTTGTGAAACTCTTTTTGCTAAATTAAACAAAGGCATGAGGACATTGAGGCAACGTCTGGCACTATAAATTATTCAAGGCTTATTTGGCCAAAAATATTACACCCAGAGGACTCAGAATTCACATACAACCCTTAGTAAGTAATCCTGATGAGACATTGTTGAAAAAATGGGCCAATGCACAACACCAGGCAACAGTACAGTTTGTTCAGATTCTTGCTGAACATTTTGAACGTACCATTGAGACAGAAATTGTCAATGTTACCAAGCTGGGGGAAGAAATCATACGCTTTGAAGAACAGCCTGCATACACTCCCTGTTTTAAACAACTTAGTAATGATTTACTACACCTAGAACAACAACTCAAGGACAGAAAAAGGAAGAAATTCCTCAGGGATATGGGAGACTATGACAAAGGGGATCCCTTTAGTAGAGAGAGGACTAAAAGGGTAATTTTTTTCAGACCCCAAAAACATTTCCAAAAGGAAACTGGTACGCCCTATCCTTAAGAAACCATTAGCATCTAGTGCAGATAGTACTGGCAATGATGATTCTTCCAGTTTTGAACCAGATATCTCAGGTCCTATAGGTTCACCTGCGCATAAACATTCCAACACTTGTGTCCCTTTAGGACAAAATACAGAAGGGGAAGCAGGAAGCGCAAATCAGGCAGACAACATGCAGACTTTGTTAAAAATGATAATCCCTAAACAATGAATGTTTTTAATATCTCCTCCTGTTCTCTTACTGAAACTGAGATTTCAATTCTGAATAAAGGTCTGTCATTCATTCCTGGTTTCTTTGTGGCTGAATATTGTTTTGCAGATGATGTCATCAGATTTTGTAGAAACTTAAATTTAAAATTGTTTTTTTCTTGGCAGAGAGACTGTTGATACCAAGAATGAGTTCAGGTACCACAGCTCTACATTCATGCCTCCTATGCATCATACTGTTTCCTTGTTCCAGAATGCTATACTCAAAGATCTACATTTTTATGCCAAGGAAACCAGGGTGAAACCCAGCAACATTTCTAGGGCTGATATGGAGGTCATTTTGAATTTGGCCAATAATCATCAGTTGGTCATACTGATGGCAGACAAGGGTGGCACTGTTGTAGTTCAGGATTGGACTCAATATGATGCTGAGGCCAAAAGGCAACTCATGGATGGGCAGGTATTATTCACATTTAGTTACTGACCCTACTCCATTCTTTAATAGACAAATTGATGAATTTTTAGCATCAGCAAAGGATGAAGGGATTATCACACCTAACACTTTACATCTCACGGTGGATGAACCTGCACACCAGTATATCTATTTCCTGCCCAGAATACACAGGCATGCCACCAATCCCCCTGGTAGACCCATCGGTTCGGGCAGGAATTCCCTAACTGAACCACTTTCTTTATTTTTAGCCAGATACTTGAAGCCTCTTCATAAATGGATACGTGCGAGGTTACAAGATACCACGGAATTCCTTAGGGTTATTGCACACATGCAGTTGGAACCAGGCTGGTTGCTCTGTACTCCTGATGTTAAAGCACTTTATACTAATATTCCTCATAGAGCTGGCATTGATGCGTTGGAATATTGGTTGTACAAATCAGAGCTATACCAGCCTGGTTTAAACACCTTCCTCATTATTCTTACTGAACATGTTCTCACCAAGAATACCTTTTTTTATCAAGGTGAATGTTATCTTCAAACTAAAGGAACTGCTATGGGGGCATCTTTTGCCCCTATTTACACCGATTTGTTCATGGCCTTTGTTGAGGAACAAATTACTTATGATCGATCTCACAATCTATACCTTGATGAAATTGACATTTGGAGGAGGTATTCGGATGATTGCTGGTTGGTGTGGAGGTCTGATGCTGATTATCTACATGAGTTTGTAGATTACTTAAATGAAAATAAATGGGGAATTGAATTTACGGTCAATTATGACCAAACAACATTATCTTTTTGGATGTTATAGTTGTGAGAAAACTGGATAACATACTTTCCACTCAAGTACACCGTAAATTTCCCCAATATAATTCTCTCCTCCGTGCAACCAGCTATCATCCTCCTCATGTCTGCAATAATATTTTTAAGTCCCAATTTATACGAGGAAACACATCTGCTCTGATGAACATTTGTATGAGCACTACAAACAAGATCTTATTTCTAGATTTAAAGACAGGGGCTATCAGGCTGGTTACATGTACTGGGCTTCTAACAGAGTTGACCACTTGGCCAGGGCTGATCTCCTTCAATACAAAGCCAAAACTGATCATGATAATTCCACCATTAGATTTGTAACCACATATGGCAGGAATATAGCAATAACCCACACCTGGGTGTGGGTAATACTGGATTTACCCATGGTTGGCGTGGTTTGGTCCCGAGGGCGAAGCCTGAGGGACCAAACAAAGCCAACCGTGGGTAAATCCAGCATTACCCACACCAAGAAGTGGGTTATTGCTATTATACAATGACATTATTTAAGAAAAGAAATAATTACTTTTCTTAAATAATGGCATTGCATAATGCCTCTTTACTGCCCTTCCGCAGCTGTCTGGTATTCTGCGGCAGTTCTGATGTACTGCGCATGCCTACGCAGTACATCAGAGCGGTGGGCAAAAGCACTGTTTCGCTATGTTAAATGGGTTTAACATAGTGAGACAGCTTTAAAATAAGCAACGGAGATCTCCGTTGCTTATTGTAAAGCTGTCTCACTATGTTAAACTCCTTTAACATAGCGAAACAGTAGATCTTGCGATCTCCGTTGCTTTTAACTGTCTCGCTATGTTAATGGGTTTAACATAGCGAGACAGTTTAAATAAGCAACGGATATCTCCGTTGCTTATTTTAGCTGTCTCGCTATGTTAAACTCATTTAATATAGCGAGACAGCTTTAAAAGCAACGGAGATCGCAAGATCTCCGTTTTACACTGTGTCACTATGTTAAAGGAGTTTAACATAGCGAGACAGCTTTAAAAAAAGCAGCGGAGATCTCCGTTGCTTTTTTTAAACCTGTGTCGCTATGTTAAACTCTTTTAACATAGCGAGACAGTGTTTTATACTAACGGAAAAAGTCCGGGCGACCGGATCTTTTTCCATTAGTATATTGAGGGATTTACAACGGGCACGCTGGTTGGGCTGGCCAATCAGCGTGCACGTTTTAGGGGAGGAATTGTATAATACCAATTCACTCATACAAAGAGTTCAACGTCACTGGAATATGTTGCTGGCTTGACCATATGTTGTCTGACATTTTACCTGCCACATGTTCTTTTTATTTTAGAAAAGGTAAGAATCTGGGATCTTATTTTAATCATTACAAATGCCATACATCATCTGATACGTCCCTAACACAAACTACCTTAGTAGGGGATCAGTTTATTGGATGTTTTCCCTGTGGCCACTGTTCCTATTGTTCCAAAATTACCAAATCCAAAACTTTTAGCAGTAGCAACACTTGTCTTATTTTTGACATTACTTTTTTTGCTAACTGTCAGTCAGACTGGGTAATTTATTCAGCTACATGCCATTGTTCGGCATTTTATGTAGGGCAAACTTCACGTCCTCGATGGGGGAACATTTTTGTGATATAAGACACAAGAGGAACACGAATGCCCTATATAAACATTCATTAATGCATCTATCTGCCTCTTACTTCATTATTATTGACAGAATTACAGCACACAAATCCAATAAGGTTGGCTGGCATTATATTTTGAACCAGAAAGAGAAAAAGTGGATTATTAAATTAGGTGGATTGTTTCACCCAGGATTGAACGAGCATCTCTAATTGGATCATGTGATTTGGATTAAGATATATATTGGAAATCTTTGATGCTAACACTTTTACACTGATGAAGGCTTACCAGTTTTTTTGCTGAAACTGGTGTGTGTTACATGGTTGTGGAGTTTTTAATACCAGCCTAATAAAGGATACTGATGCTACAGCTGCTGGTCTCTCTTTTGTTTTGCGTTTTGTCTTGGTTTGAGTCCTTGCAGCCGCCATACTTAGAGTCCTTTTGTGTTTGGGGCAACAGCATGCTCCCACAACAAGGGAATGCCCCCCCCCCCCTCCGCCGCCCAGACCTCACCACAGACACATCAGACTATGCTTGGGGAGCACACCTGGACGACAGGTGCATACAAGGCCAATGGAGCCCACAGCAAATTCCTCTGCACATCAGTCAAAAAGAGATGATGGCTGTGCAGCACATCTTGATAGCTTTCAAGCTCCTTCTCTCTCCAGGGCCTGTCCTGATTAAAACAGACAACACCACTGTGATGTGGTACATCAATAAGCAGGGAGGGACGCAAAACTACCCTCTATGCAGGCTGGCCATGATCCTCTGGTACACAGCCTCTGCCATGCAACTACACCTGTTGGCACAATTCCTACCAGGCTCTCTCAACTCTCTGGCAGACCAATTAAGCAGAAATCCTGTGGACCCACATGAGTGGCAATTCAACAGAAGTACTGTCACCCTAATAACTCAGAAATGGGGAACCCCGAAGGTCGACCTCTTTGCCTCCCACACCAACCATCAGCTCAGTAAATTCTGCACCAGGGAGCGTCACTGCATGGCTTGCAAAGTGGATGCCCTGTCCTTCCCTTGGGTCAGTCTATCAGTCTATGCCTTTCCTCCCCTACCGCTCATCCCCGGGGTACTGCTCAGAATAAGAGAGGAAAAACCAAGGACCATTCTCATAGCTCCCGATGGGCCCTGGCAGCATTGGTACCCCTTGCTGCGCAGCCTGTCCTCACTACCCCCATGGCGTCTTCCTCAGATTCCAAACCTCCTGACCCAGAGGGAAGGGGAGTTCTTGCATCCCCAATTGCAGACACTCAATTTGGCAACTTGGCTTATTCCCTAAACTCCAAACCAATCTGCCAACCTCAGTAAACAGGCTCTGGATGATGTCCTTCAAGGATGCATCTGCAGTCCTTACAAATGGGTTGTCCTGTCGTCAGGCAGCCCTTCGGTCGGCCGGATTCCAAAGTCTGGGTCTGGCCTCGGCTGGTGTCGCACCTCACCCGACGTCATAGCTGCAGTTCTTCGGGTATAAAGGCATCAGCCGACGCCATTTTCCTCAGTCTTTCTTGCCGTGGCGCCGAAGCAGAAGCTGTTCGCAAGTGCCGGTCGGTCAGAACCAGAGATTACTACTACCGAATACTTCTACTACTACCGAAGACTTCTAAAAAGCTAAGTACCCCGTTGGGGACTTGGCTTATTCCCTAAACTCCAAACCAATCTGCCAACCTCAGTAAACAGGCTCTGGATGTTATCCGTGAGGCCCGACATCCTAGCAGCAGAAAGTCTTATGCTGATAAATGGAAAAGGTTCTGCACCTAGATCCAGGCTAAGGGATCCAATATGGCACAGCCCACCCTCCCTCTCATCCTGGATTACTTAGCTGACCTACTACACAGTGACATCTCTTTCTCCTCTATAAAATGTCATGCCTGTGCTATTTCTGCTCATTTTCCCACTGAGCAGCCCCTTTTCTCACGCCCTTTGATCAAACAGTTCCTAAGAGGGGCTTGCAACTTAAGGCCACCCAGAAGGGCACCAACACCAGCTTGGGACCTTAACTTTGTGTTGGAAAAGGTCACCCCTACCCCCTTTCGAACCAGCCTCTTCTGCAGAGCTAAAATATCTCTCCTGGAAAACAGCATTCCTTCTGGCCATTACTTCAGCCAGAAGAGTCTCTGAGCTACAAGCATTCATGGCTGTGGAACCCTTCATCATTTTTCATGGAGACAGAGTATCCCTCAGAACTAACCCATCCTTCATGCCCAAGGTGGTGTCCAGTGTGTCTCTCAACCAATTCATTTATTTACCCACCTTTTTTTCCTAATCCCCACAACAAGAGGGGAAGGATTCTTCACTCTCTAGAGGTGTACAGACAGCTCAGATTCTACCTAGACAGGACTAAATCCTTCAGAAAGTCTGTTCAGTTGCTGGTTAGCTTTGCTACAGGGGCAGAAGGCAAAGCCATCTCCAAACAAACCATTTCCAAATGGATTGCACACTGCATCCATTTCTGCTACAAACAGCATGGAAAGCCTCCCCCCAAGGGGGTCAGGACACACTCCACCAGAGCAGCCTCCACCTCTGCGGCTTTCCTCAGAGGAGTCCCCACTTCAGTCTTGCAGAGCATCCTAGCAAGCCCTTAGTTTCATTGACTGCCTCCACTTTTTTCCTCAGCTTTGTGAATCAATCCAAATGTGATGACTGCAACAGTGAAACACGAAGAACATAGTACAGTTGTGTGCACTTACCATAAGTCTAGAAGTTCGAGTGTATTCACTGTTGCAGTCCTGGTTCCCCCCCTCCATCCCCCTTTCCTCTCGTTCTCCTTTTATTACCAATCTAACTTGTTGTTCTCCTTTCCTTAGAGGGGACTTATTAGCATTTATTTTCCACTGGTAGGGTTTCTTCCACCAGACCCTGGCTTCCTACTTATGGGTCCTGACAGGTTAGGACAAGAAAAACTGATGTAATGGCGTCTGCTGCCTTACTTTATACTACTGACGACCTGACATCAGTCCTCAAGCGACAGCAACCGGCACAGAAATAGTCTCTGGTATTCAGGCCGGCCGAGGGCTACCCTGGCAGGGATAACCCAAATGTGATGACTGCAACAGTGAATACACTCTAACATCTACATTTATGGTAAGTGTACACAACTGTACTATATGTGTAATTCAGAATGACTGTTTTTCCCTCTAAGCCCCACGATGGGAGCCTTGCTCCTATATCCCCTATCTCTATATGATCTATGTTTGGGGTTGCTACACCTCAGGGAGTGGGACAACAAGTCTTCAAAATTACAAATATTCACAGTCATTGGCATTAGCAGATTCTAAACTTTACATTTTCAAGTGGTTCTTTTCCCTGTAATAGCCTTGCTAGCAATATGTGTTGTCTTTATTTTATCTTAGTTGTTTTTGTAGCGGTAACATGTAATATTTGCTTTAATAAAGCATTAAAAGAACTCGCTGCATGACTAGAAGTAATCAGTCATGCACCCAGATGCTAATAAAAATGGTTTAAAAAGATTGGTAACAGGCACACATCTTGAGCCAATATATCTGGAGCAAATAAGAGAGGAAAAGGTAATAGAGTGGAATGAGGCCAAACAAATTTTTGGACTGCATGTTAGAGACCAGTTTCCATACCAGGGATTGATATCTGAGTCTAGGGAAAGAGAAAGGGATTGGAAAATCATAAGTGAAAACAAAACAGTGTAAGACCTACTCTGGTAGCATTTTTAGTCCAATTTAGAAAACAAGCTGCTATTAAAAATGAGAATTAGGAGGGCATACAAAATATTGCATTATAACTATAAGAATCAATCAGAGGAGCCTGGAAAAGATTGAGAAGAGAGAATATAAAAGCAGTTTACAAAGTAACTCTGTGTGTAGGGGGTCATATGTATTGCTCCCAAGTATGGAACATATTCCATAAAGTTTAGGATTTTTGCTTGGAAATACTTGCATAGCTGTTTTTATACCCCAAGCAGACTTGAAAAGAAATTTTCCTGAGGTAGATAGCAAATGTTGGAGGTGTGATGTGGAAGAAAGAAATAACTGGGAACATTTTTTTGGCCGTGTAATGGGTTGGCAGATTTTAAGCATACACTACAGAGTACTCTATGGAGTGAGCAAGTAGCTGTAACTAAGGAAATGATTCATTTCAGCTGCGACACAGGGTCTGAATTGCCTAGACATAGTAATAGCTCCCTGTTGAATTGCCAAGTGCCAACATACCGAACCCCCCCCCCCCCCAAAAAAAAAAAAAACTGAAAACTCAGGAAAAGTGAATCTTGAAGATCGCTCTTCTCCTTTAAACTTTTTTTTTTTTTTTTTTTGCAGGGGGGGGGGCAAGCCCTACTGCATTTCCACGAACATGTATCTTTATTTACGCTGAGATCACCATTCCTCAGAGAAAAAGGAATCTTCTAAGAAATGGCCATGCACATCCATTTTCCGGCCATTCAGTCTCCGTGTTTAAGGACTCACTCTACACTCTAGCGGGTCCCAGCAATTCAAATGATTAAACATAGTAAGGCCTTTTTAAGTTAAATTCTATTCGCTGCCAAAAAGCAGTTACTAAAAAATGGAAATCAAAATCTAAGCCAGCAGTATTTGAAGTATTGAATATTGTATATGGGATAAAAGAAATAGACGTAAAATCTGTAGGAAAAGGAAGGAGCAAATTACATAGAAATAAATGGACCTTCTGAGAACAATGCATGCAGACTAAGGTTCAGGAGCAGGAGGAGTGAGGTTTAAGGGAATGCAGGAATTGAGCAATTTATGTAATGTTTAAATGAAAGGCCATTTTTATAAAGAAAGAAAACTTGTACAATTTGTGTAAATGGACAAAAAAATGCTAATATTTTTTTTGTTAATGTATGTGTGCCTGTGTCTTAAGTGATTTATTAAAGGTGTTTGTGTGGGAGGCATGGTTTGAAACCTGCCAAAGGCCGTAAGTACACTTAATCTGTGACTGGGTGAACCACCCTCTGATGGAGATGCTGAAGCAGAGGATGCAAAAGTATTTATGAACACAAAAGTTAGTCCCTGGAGACAGAATATTTTACCTTTTGGAGTGACAAAAGAAGAAGGATCCTAGGATGGTGTTTTAGTGATGAGAGGGGACAAGGAAAGGATTTGAAATGGGGAAGTCCCTTCTGGGTGGCACTCAGGGATATTATCAGCTTCCCCAGGGAAGTTTTAATTCAGTGTATTCATTATACTAATTTGATTAAAGTAGTCCAAAAGCAATGTCTAGAGCTAATTAAGTGCAACAGGATGATAAGATTTTATAACAGTGGTGTATAAGTTCTTGAATGGTGGTAAGAATGCAGCAGCCTTAAAGGTTGGCCTGGTAGGGGAAAAGTTGCTAGATATGATAAAAGAGCATGTATGGAAACAGTAAAATAACTCATGGAAGTTTATAAATTTGACTAGTTGAGTCTTCTTAAATGTTTTATGTATTTATTTATTGTTTATTTACTGCAAAGATTCTTCCAAGAGCATACTCTTGACTTGTTCAAAGCTGAAGAATTTTAAAATTCAGGGAGTTGCAGCATCTGTTGAACTTTTTTTCGGGGGTAGGAATCAGGCTTGAACTCTCTTTTTTATTGCCTGTAGTATAGAAAAAACAGGCGTTGCCACTCTACAATGCATGTTTATTATGAGTAATAATACTGCATGTTTATTATGAGTAATAATACTAGCAGAGGATTGCCAACGCGTACTGGAAATCCCAGTTTCTGCTATTTGTGGAATTAAAAGCTGTAGTGGATGAAATGATGGAATACGATTGCTCATTTCCTTTGACCACTAGCCAGAAATGTGTAAATAAATGGTAGTATTTAGATAGATTTGAAGTTTGAGATGTTGGCATATTGGCTCCCATATTCCTCCTCCACCCTGAGAACTCGGTTATGGAAACAACTGTGGTGCAGGTATGATTTGTTGATAAATATAAAAGGAGCTAGTACTGGTATATGCAATAAGCTGAACTGGGTAGTGATACAGACTTGGCAATGTTAGGTTGCAGTAGTTTTTTGCTTTGTATATGTTGGTGTTCTGTGTGTTTGACAGAGTTGTTAAGTAGTTTTGCCTAGAATGACTGTTGATGGAGTAATAGTTTGCTTCACAAAAAAAGGCTTATAATTGGTTGATCCTTGTCCTGGAAGGCAGGCTTACAGGAAATCACATGATCTTGCACAAAATCTTCCAATTGGAGATCTGTCCTTTTTGTGTTGCTTGGTAGTCTGATAGGACTGAGATCACTTTAAGTACAGGACTGCCTGCCTTGTCATATACTGACAACTTGGTGACCAAAAAAGAACTGCAGGGAATTCAGTGCTTACTTGCTGGATACTCTATCACTAGACTGTAGTAAGATATTCATTGTTACAAACCTGGAAAATTGTGCCAGGAGTGAGCAGTACATGTAAAATGCTAAGTTCTAAAAGCAAGTAAAAGTTGCATAATTTAGCACCACTTTCCTGAAAAACATAAGCAGCAGAGAAACACCAGAAAAAAGATTCGTTAATTAACTTTGTCACTGTAAATGCAGATGACAGTAACATTTTAAGGAGGACACAGAGGTTGAGTAGAGGGAGCATTGTATTAAGGCAGTTATATCTGCTTTTGTCATCTTTTTACTTTTGGACATTTTGTTTGTATAGCTGTCTTAAACAGTGATCTTAACAGCATATACTTTTCTACATCGACTACAAAATAGTTTACTGTATAATGACTTTCAGCTGCAGTGGTTAAGTCACAATACTTAATAAAAAGTAGTAAATAAAAAAAAATAGTCCGGGAATTAAAGTTAGTGTTGGCATGCATCATTTAAATAACGTATTCCCAATGTCCCTGACCAGCAGCAGCAAGGTCTATCTGATCCCTTTCAACATAGCTGTTTATTTGGTATACTGTGCACCACTTGACAAGTCTAACCTAGTATAAGCAAATTTGTAACTATAACTTTTGCATGTTGTTCAGATCACAGTCTTCTTTTTTTGTCCAAGGACAGCTGTGACTTAAAAGTGTGTGTGTGTTTGTGTTGTGGTGGTGGCTACTGTAGAATAAGGCTGTATTACAGCAAGGTCAAATTTAGGTGACATGCATTTGGTTTGTTTGCCATTTCATCAAATGATAACTTGATCTATGCAAAGTATAGAAACTCACTCCAGCAAAAGTAGGGAAAGAGCATCACTGCAATGAGATTCTTTGTTTTTTTTGATTAATTGCAGCTCAGCTTATTGATAAAAACACCCTTACAGTTTTACAGAAATAACTGGTCTTACACTACTACTGCACATTTTGAATAGCCTTCCAGCACTAGTCTTCTTCTTCAAAGTACATGATAGAGCCACTTTGTGCAAGAGTTCATTTCAGATGTATGGTATGATTGTAGACAGTTTATTAGTGTAAACTTCAGGTTATGGCAAGAGTGAAGCTTTTTGTGCTCTTAACTGCCTTTTATATAGAGCTCTGCTCATTCTACTGCCAGTTAAGAGTACATGGAAGGCTCCCTTATGGTTTGAAAAGCTAACCAATTGGCCTTATCCTTGGCAGAAATATAACACAAATAGCATAGGCTGCTGCCACAGTGATCTCTGTTGTGATAAGTTTACTTACACAGCTATACATTTTCCTTAACCCTATTTTCCTCCCCCTTTTATTTATTTTGTTTGTTTACCAGGGTAGTGCACTGATCACAACAGACCTTCACCCGGGCAGTGCCTATAAATGAAGTTCACAAAAAAAAATCACAAACAGAATATAGACAATCCTGTAGACAATTCGTACAATATGTAAATATTAACAGAGTAGAAAAACAAATATGAAATCATTTAAGTAGTAAATATGATAGGGAAGCAGCAGGTAAAAACAAATGGTCAAAGTAGAGTGATGCAGGTTAGGAGGGGAGTTAGGTTACATGTCCAATGGAAAAACACTTGCAGTCAGATTTTTGATGGAGGTGAGTTCAAAATGGCCACTGTTCTGTGAGCACTGCTATCACCTAGGTCTCTGATATACCCTGAATTAAAACAAACCCAGAAGGCAACGCATAATTAATAATACAGAAATAACTGTAGATATTTACTGCTAATATCATCCAGCAAACAAAAGAGGAAGAAAAGTGACAGATTCAGCTCAGAAACAGCAGGATTAACTAAGATTTCTGAATAACAGCTTAAGCCATGTGCTACTAAGGCCCTGCATCTGACTGCAAGATTGGTAAAACACTATACAGCAAAATGTCAAAAGAGGAAAATAATATGGAAACAACAACAACAACTAAGACCAAATTCCCAGTACTAGCCTCACCTGAGAAAGACACAACTTCAAAAAGACAACTAAACAAACTGACAACTCTAAAACTACAAATAAATCCAAGACAGACCAGCCAGCTAATCTGGAAGAAATAAAATCTGCCTTATTACCTATCCAGCAAGCAATAAAGGACTTATTATAATTTCAAACCTTCGTGACTCATTCAGCCAAATAATATCCAGAATGGAGAAATCTGAGTCCAAAATAATAGAAAATGAAATAAAAATAGACTCTATTTCTCAAAGAACTGATGCCCATGACAAAGAAATACAAAACTTACAAGCAAAAATAACAGACCTGGAAGCAATATCTCGAAGGAACAATATCATCAAAGGAATACCTGAAACTGTACTTCATAACAATCTAATACCAACAATCAAGCAAATAATAAATTCCCTGCTAGAGGAACCTGAAGAAATGCAACAAATAACAATAGAGAGAGCCCACAGAGCCCTGAGGGAAATGCAAACACCGCTGAAACCAAGACCTGTCTATATTAAAATATCAAACTACCAAGATGTAAATAAAATCATAATGGCAGCAAAGAAAAAAGGCACACTCACCTGGAATAATAAAATCTCCTTTGCTCAAGACCTCCCAATACAAATAAGACAAGCAAGACAACTAATATCTCCATACTGCAGGTTCCTAATAGAAACAAAAAAATAAAATTCCAGATGAAATATCGAAATCAGTTAATCTTCTACATCAAAGAGGTTAAATACATGGTCACTAACCCCAAAGAGGCAAAAGAGACATTCCTGGCTGTTTTCAAGCAAATTCCACCTTCAGAAGTGAAATAAATCCACAAAAAATGATAAAGGACCCATGGGTGAAAAAACTACCCCATTCACGAGCACTCTAGCTGGGATCCAACTCTGAAAGCTTCCCCTTGCTGTGTAGGCTCTTAAATCCATGATGTGAGCCATGAGGAACACAGGAAAAGGAAGTACAGCCTGGGTAGGAACCAAAAATCAACTGCCGTTTCTGATGTGCAAATATAGGAAGGAGCCTCCTCCTGGGACATTGGTCTGCAAAATCAGTCCCCCTACGATTTTGAGGGCTCCATTAAGAACAGTCAGACAAAATGGATTTCAGCAAGCTCCAAAGGATTTTACTGCCTGAAAAATGAAAATTGATCTGCACCAGCTAAAAGAAGAAAGCTGCACCATAGATGTCAACCAACCTGCAAGCAAAACCTTGAAGAAATAAGGTACTGCTGAACTGAACCATTCACTAAAACAGTACACCCAGTACTGTGTAGGTGAATGAAAATCCAGCCTTAAATAATAGGCAAGAAATAAACGGTCAGAAACAGTCTTTGGGAAAAAAAAGGGAAAAAAAATTGTTAAATGTTTATGTAAATACTAGAAATGTGTTAAAAGATCCTGGAGAGAAGTAATCTCCGGAAAATAGTAAAATAACCTAACAATCTTGGGGTAATGTGAATATAGCCTTAATATGTTAACTATAGAAGAAGGATTGTTTGGCTAAGCTGTTTTTTTTTTTTTTTTTTTTTCCTCTCTATACTTCCTACCTCTGATAAATAGGTGCCAAGTATATGTTTTATAACCCACACAGATTGATGTGGAAAAACATTACAGGCACCAAAGAATGCCGAAGTCTGAATAAATGAAGGGGAGGAAAAAGAAGTCAAATGAAAAAAAAAATGTAAAAATGACAAGATTGATTAACAATATTACTGTGGTACATATATTGCTATAATTTACTGAGGAATGTATATTAATATGCTGTTTTAAAAATATTATTTGAAAGAATTAGTCACAAGACAAAAACAATACATGCTGTACCTTAAATGCAATACCATAATTGTATAAATAATATGATGGAAGAGGCTAGGGATATTAAGTAGCAGTGTTTGTTGAGGGAACTAGTTTGTTCAGCTTTGTCCACATTGTTTATAGTAACACAGGGGGGATGCTGTGGGTTAAATCTATATCTAAAAAGAAAACACATTCCAAGATTAGATGTAAAGGTAAACCATATAACGAACCTTCACCCCCCCCCCCCCGATTATTCCTGGTCCAGGGATATAGTGGTTAGGCACAGAGTAGGGATGGGGATCAATAGATGCTTTCTTAAACCATCACACAGTAACACATACAAAGATAACAAAACAAAACTAATGTACATGGCATATCTAAGGAATACACCTAATAAATAAATGTGGGAAATAGAATCATGGAATGTTAAAGGGCTCCAAAACAAGAAGAAAAGAAAATTATTCTTACACCTTACATTAAAAACCACAGCCAACCTCATACTAATACAAGAAACCTACTTGACTGCAGAGCAATGGGCAGAAATTAGCAGAAAGAAATGGATAAGTCAAATTATAGCTTCAGAGGGGAAAACAAACAGTGCTGGGTCTGCCATAATAATTAAAAACCAATTTAAGGAAAAAATACTTAAAACCAAAGCTGACAAGGAGGGAAGATGGTGTTACGTAACATTTAGTAGTCCTACAATACCAAAACCTATAATGGTACTTAATGTTTACGCACCCTGTAATAACCAACAACACTTTTTTATGTCATTATACCCAACCTTAAACCAATTTAAAGATCACTATCTAGTGATTGGAGGTGACTGGAACACATATCAAAACCCAGAAAAGGGTAAATCTAATCTGATCAAATCACATAATAAATAAGCCACATTAGCACTTAATGAACTCAAACAAGATTTCAAACTATATGACCCTTTTAAATATGGGAACAGTGCAGATAAAACAGGGAAATTCGCATTCTATTCGCAATGCCACAAAACATGGTCAAGGATAGATTTCTTCTTAATCTCAGACATATTCATTAACATGGACCCAACAATAACTATACATACCAGGTTCTTTTCAGATCACTCCAAAATCACACTGAACATTAACTGGGGCAAAAAGATATATTTAGAGAATAGGGGTCATAATTGGTCATTAAACCCTAATTTACTTTCCAAAATGGATGTAATAAAAGAAACAGAAGCAATACTAAAAATAGCTCTTAAAAATATCACTAACTCCCAAGTACCAACTGACATAGAATGGGCTGCAACCAAAGCACAAATTAGAGGATTGTTTATCAAAAAAGCAGCATACTATAAAAAAATACAGCTGAAAGAGGAGCATATACTGAAAAGGAAAATAGAGCATCTTGAAAAAAGAACTAATAAATAACCCTAAGAACCAAACAGAAGCAGAACTTTTAAAACTGCAAAGGGATCTATATATGTTAGAAACCAGGAACCTATCTTTTTATGAAGCCAGAATGTTAGCCACTTACGCAGAAGAAGCTCAAATACCATCTAGAGCTCTGGCCAGAATTATCTCCCAACACAAAAATGCCTCCAATATATCAGAAATAAACTACAGAGACAAAAACTACACAAACAATGAAGACATTATTAAAACATTTGAACAAATATACTCTCAAATATATGGGGTACAAATACTACAAACCTCAAAGGAAGATAGAACTCTTTTCCTTCAAAAACTGAAATTCCCTAAACTCAATTTAGACCAACAAAAAAAAAAAACTAACTGAACCGATATCCATCAGTGAAATTATTACAACAATCAAACACTTAAAAGCGCATAAGGCTCCGGGTCCGGATGGACTCGCATCAAATTTTACAAAGCGTTTTCCCCCTTGATAGCCAAACTACTATACTATACACTGAATTACATAATAAACTATAAAATAAATGATATTCACTTTAATGCCTCTAAAACCATCTTTATATTAAAAGAACACACACATCCCAAAAACCCTGACAGCTACAGACCCATCTCCCTCTTAAATATAGATACTAAAATATTTACGTCTATACTTGCAAACAGAATGAAAAATCTGATAGAGAAAATCATCTCCCCAGAACAATCCGGTTTTACACCACACAGAACAGACTAGTCACATTACATTAACATTAGATGCACTAATATCCTATGCTAACCGATGCAGTATCAATATCTATACAATGGTAGTGGATGCCCACAAGGCATTTGATAGGGTTAATCTAGAATTCTTACTCCAAACACTACCCTACTTTAATATACCCAATAACTTCATTCAGATCATCCAAACTCTCTATAGCAACCCATACACATCTCTATATACAAGTAAAACTTGGTCAGATATCCTAATAAAAAATGGAACAAGACAAGGATGGTCATTATCACCCTTCCTGTTTAACCTATACCTAGAACCACTCTTTCTTTACATTAAACAAAATACATACCACAATCCTCCATCAATACACAACTTCAAAATATACCTCACTGCATTTGCGGATGATCTGAACATATACTGCACTACACCAAATTCAGATATAAACAAAATAATAGCTGCAATTGAACATTTCTCGACTATGTCTAACTGCAAACTAAACCTCAGTAAAACTAATATTTCCCCCCTAAAAACACCCAAACTCATCTCATTAATACCATTGTTAAACACAATAAAAATAAAAGAAGAAACTAAATACCTGGGAATCACCTTTTTCCAGAATAGCAAAGACTTCTACCAACACAATGTAAACCTTAAATGGCAAAATATAATGCAAGACTGTAAAAGATGGAACAACCTAAAACTACCAATCCTGGCCAAAGTATCAATAATCAAAATGAACATTTTACCTAGACTAATGTATATATTCATGACATCACAGACAACAATACCCAATAAATTCTTCAAACAAATTCATACCTCCCTATCAAAATTTATATGGGAACCCAAAAAAAACCAGAATCTCCTATCCAAAATTAACACTCCCCAAAAGCAAAGGAGGACTAAATCTACCAGATTTTAAAATGTACTACTCGATCATTAACACTAACAGAATATTAAGAATAGCTGAACATAACCCATCAGTGGAAAATTGGTCTCCTCTTTGGGTGACAATCTAATATAGATATATTAAAGCTCTAGGTTTCAATCCCAAAGCACTTCCATTCCTGAAGCAGAAAGAAATATAAACTTATAACATTACAGAGCCCTTAAAACATTCTATCAACTTAGTGCAAAAACTATTTCAATTCTTGAACCTTAGACAAGCCATGACAATACTGCAAAACCCCTTCATAAAAACCCAAATTTAAAAATAAACAATAAGATGCTGGACTTAGTCCCTTTTCCCAGACTGAAAGATAAAACAATCCAAGATATTTATCCCTACCTTAAATGTTCAATACAAGAAATGAGGACCAACTTAAACCTCCCTAAAGCACACATAATAATCCTAAGACAAATCAAAGAACTGTGTTCCAGTTACCTCCAAAATGTTACTATGACCAATAGTGACATAGAAACTTGTAGCAGGTTTTGGAAAACTATTGTCACAACAAAGAAAACTATTACCAATTCATATAAAATGATAAATTAAATCAAATACCAGAAAGACCTCCTCTTCTCTAACTACTGGAGAAAAATTAACCATCCATAGATGATCAGCAAATAAGCCAGGCAATCAATCTAACACTGAAGATTATACCCCTTAAAAAGTTAGCATACACTCAGCTCATGATCAGTAATAATGCTTATTTTACACCTGCAATCCTACACAAATTTAACACATCAAAATCACCTTTCTGCCCACACTGTAAGGACCAGATAGCTGACTTAATCCATGTATTTTTGGAGCTGTAAATGTGTCTATAAACTCCGGAACTCTCTCAAGGTACAAGTACAAAAAAACGGGTTATCAAACATCAACATTAACTTGGGAATTCACTCTATTACACATTCTCCCACCCAACATACCAAGAAAACAAGCAAATACACTTTTAACAATTTTCCTACTAATGAAACTATATATAGTTTTTAAATGGCTAGATACGATAAATATCTCTTGGGAGGGTTTTAAACAAGTAGCTATACAACACCTTTTAGCTCATAAAATAGTAATAGATAAAAGAAACAAAAACGTGAAATCCAGAGAAATTTGGGAACAAACCTTTAATATCATATTAGCATAATTCATCACACAGCAACTTAGAAATACACTATAATGGAACCAAAGAACACATACAAGTTCAGATATTAAATAATAACATGGATTTACGAATGTATATACTGTCTATATAACTGTGGAACTAACAGTGAAAGCATCTATGTACATAGTGTAAATAGATATGTTGTACGACCTATATCCTGTGGTATATGACATCAATCTGTAACATATATATACGGTCATGTTGTAAGATGGTTTTTATTTGTGACATTTATTAATGTAAAAAATAAAAATTATTGGGAAAAAAAAAAAGGATTTTTGATGGAGGTGTCTTTTGAGTTGAGAACTGAATGTGGCAAAAGAGGAGACTTTTTAGTTGGCGGGGGGGGTGATTGCCACAGTCTGAGTG
>NC_056736.1:458837332-458884832 GCF_019279795.1 Protopterus annectens
TGAAACTGCACTCACTGGAAGCATTTTTCACTTTGGAAGACACTGACATCTGTGCAGTCATGGAGACCTGGTTCAGGGCTGTGGAGAGCACCCCAGCCATACTGGGTTATACCTCCTACCACACGTTCAGACCATGAATGGAAGGCATGAAAACTAAAAGAGGTATTGTATCAACATTCATTAAAGATAAATACACCTCCAGATTGGCTAAACAGCATGATTTCCTGGACACACTTCATATGCAACTAACTGTGGTAAGACACCTATTCAAGTCATTGCCAGCTACATGAGCCATTCCATGAATGAAAACAGCCACTCTACCTACTTGGATCTACTGGAATCCATCAAGATACATCCAAACACCATGGTTCTGCATGATTTTAATTACCCATCCATTGACTGGGTAAATTCCTTGTGCTCAAACTCACTTGCTCAAAGGTTCCTCAAGTTTATTAACTCCAATGCCCTGGACTAACTGGTGGACACCCCAACTAGCGGTAACAACATCTTGGATCTGGTGCTTACCAATATGGGAGACTGTTGTAGTATACCCACTGTGAAGTCTTCCCTTGTCAGATCTGACCACAAATCAGTTTCATTTGAAGTAAATATGACAACGCCCCCCCCCCCCCACACACATCAGCAGCAACTCAATTAAAAAATGTCTCCAAAGCAGATTATATCCTTCTAAGGGAAGGTAGAAATAGCCGCACTGCACCTCCGCCTCAGATGGAACTGTCAATTATGCCGAGTCCTACACCAATGCTTTTTACAAACACCTGTATAAATGCATTGATGTGGCCATACCTGTTAGAACCAAAACAACCTCTTCAAGGAAGAGCAAACCTGTCTGGTGGACAACTGCCATTAACAGGCTTTACAATAAAAGGAAGACATTTTTATCCAAACGTGAGGGAGCAAGCTCTAAACTGGAAACACTCCCTCCTCAGCTTAAACAAGAAAATAAGACTTCTTGTGAGGTCCTCCAAAGCAAACTATGAATCCAAATTAGTGGCCTCAACTAAGGGCAACCATAAGCTGATCTTTAGTTATATCCGTAACCTAAAAGGTAAGACCCAGATTTACGCTGAGCTGGTAGTTAATAATACCACATACACTAAGCCTGTGGACATAGCAAAAATATTAGCTGACAGGTTCTGTGAAAACGTCACTCCTCTGTTCCCACCACACTTATCCCATGACATTCCTTCCACCTTTCCCTCGCCTTCTATCTCTAGAAAGCAGATCATAAATGACCTCTCTAAGGCCAAAAACACAGCATCTGTGGGACCTGATAACATCCCAGGCTGCATCTTACATGGGCTCCAACAAGAATTAGCAACATCATTGGGTACTCTTTTCAATCATAGTCTAAGCACTAGCTTCATCCCAGCTGAATGGAAAATGGCCACTGTTATCCCCTTGCACAAGAGTAGTGCTTCCACTGACCCCATGAACTATAGCCCTATTAGCCTGACTAGCCTTATCTGCAAGGCCATGGAGCGAATCATCATGGACCTTATCAACAAAGATATAGGTAATCTCTAAACATTTGACCCTACTCAGTTTGGATTTGTCAAAGGGAGATCATGCCTTTTAAACCTGGTTGATTTCTTCGAGACCGTCACCAGAGCTCTGGATGAGGGGAGAACTGTCCGTACAGCCTACCTGGACATGGCCAAGGCTTTTGACACTATCCTCCACTCAGGCATTATTGACAAACTCACCCAGCTAGGTATCAACCCTTATGTCTTGGGTCACTAACTGGCTCAACAATAGAACCTATACAGTCAAAGTAGGGGAATCCACCTGCAACAGCAGAGCTGTTACTAGTGGTATTCCACAGGGATCAATCCTGGAACCTCTACTGTTTTGAATTCTCTGAAATACAAGCAAAAACTAAAGGTCTGTGATTGGCAAAGTTTGCTGATGACTGCAAACTGGGATTGGTCATAGAATTCCCAAACAATGTCAATATCTTATAATAGGGTCTTATACAATAAATGATTGGTGTCAAAGTCATGGGCTTAAACTCAATGCAAAAGAATGTACTATTATCCCTTTTGGTCAGTGTGATGTTCCTGCTAACTACCACATCAATAGAATCCCTCTAAGCCCACACTCACTGGTGAGAGACCTGGGCACACAGGTTGACAGCAACCTTATCTTTGATCACCATTTCTCCACAGTGGTAAGAAGGGCATTCTGTATCGCTCATCTCATAAGTAAGGGCATTGCCTCCAGAAAAAAAAGAAGTTATAATCTCCCTGTACTCTTCCCTCATCAGGCCAATAACTGAGTACAAAGCCCCTTTTTGTATGTATCTTTTCAGGCACCTGCAGCAGTTGGAGAGAGCACAAAAGTTCCTCACAATGAGAATTCAAAGTCTTCAGCATCTATCCTATATAGATTGGCTGAAATCACTGTCACTTTAATCCATTTCATATAGACTACTCAGAGGCAATCTCTGCCTTAAGTATAAAGCAATCTCTGACTCTGGTTTATTGGAAATGCTACATATCCACAAGTCCAATGCCTCATGGATTACTCGATCTAAAGACCTTAACCTGATATGTGATATTAATAGAACCTGCTAGAGGGACAGACTGGTCTCCCAGAGGTTACAGCACATGTGGAGCAGACTCCCAATTCATGTAAAGCAGTGCACCTCTTTGGTTAACTTCAAGCACAATCTGGATGATTGGATGGGTAACCGTAAATTCACCCCGGGGGTTCCAGCTGTGTCTCTCTTGGACAGGGGCAATAGATGCTGATCATGGAAACAAGGACAGAACTTGGCTAGACTTGTAAGGGTCTAGGGCCATTAGTCTAGTAACTGTCTATGATTTTATAATCCTAATTAAAATCTGTCCCTGATTTTGGGTCTTTGTCCACCAATTATTTTTGGCTTTGTCCAGATTTCTTGTACTAAGCAGCGAAGAGGTACGTTATGGAGATGTTAATTTCTGAAATAAGTGCAACCTATCACTCACTGTCCTTCACTCTACCCTAAAGACAGACGTTGCAAAAGGCAGAAAATAAATATGCCATTTTCTGCTATTAACACTACCCAAAACTCATCATTGTGATCTACCGAAAATGTTTCACTGGTTTACCATCCAGAGCACAGCTTTGCAATGTTTGAAATCATTAAGTTAAATCACTGTCTCTTCCACTCCAGAGATTGATATATGCATGTGATTGTCTCATGAAACATCGAACACTTAAAATAGCACATCAAAAAAGAGCAATCATTTTAGAGTGAATCTAAAATGATCAAAAACTACAAAAACTGAAAGTAATGTTTTTGCAGGGGGCAAGCGCCCCTGCACCTCCAAGCCTGCCTGCTAATAATATATACTAACTCTGAGACTGCACGACAGTGGGGTAAGGGCAAATTTCTATACTCCATTGCACTGCAATCTCATGCAAAGAGCTGCAGGCAAGAACTCCATAGAGATGGGTGTCTGCTCATATGAGTGTTTGCTGTTTTACACCTTTAAAAAGTTTTTAGTCATATGACTGATCACTCTTCTGGATCACAGCCTAGTGCTTATACACCCAAATGAACAGGTATGTTAATTAACAGAAAGTGAAAATGCATTAACTGCATTGGTAAGACCCTGATTCAGCCTAACTGCATTGGTAAGACCCTGCTTCAGCCTTACTGCAGTTGAAAAGCTTTCTTAAAACTGGGACACATACCTAAGAAAACAAGGATGCAACAGATCTTGGATGGATTTAAAAGAAGTCTCAAGGAGTGCCTGTTTGAAAATGATGCATCAGTGCTAAAGCAACAATGATTGAAAAGTAGTACTACAAGTCTAGACATTTAATTCAAAACTTTTGAAAGTAAACAGCTGCATTGCAAACACATGATGGCTTCTGCAAATATATTTGGCAAATATATGTGCCTGCTATGTAATATAGTGTAGAATGCTAGCAAACAACCATTGAGGTGTTCATTTGTTACATAAATGGATATCAAGGGTGATTAGCTTATGGTCGTATCGGACCAACAAGGAGTTGACTTCAGGTGTGGAACACCGGTCACTCATATTGGTAATGACTAGGTCTAGGATATTGTTGCCCCTGGTGGGGGTGTGGATAAGTTGATCTAGGGCATTGGAGTTTATGAATTCCAGAAAGCGTTGCGCTAAGGAGTTGGTACATGAGTAGTTCTCCCAGTTAATGGTGGGGTAGTTGAAGTCGCCCATTATTAGAGTGTTTGGTTGAACCCTAATATTTTCCAGTACATCAAGAAAAGAGGAGTGGGAATTCTGGGGCATAGTGGAGGATCTGTAGCAAGCTACAATTTGGATTGCAGTTTTGCCAAGAATTAGCTGCACTTGGATAACCTTGGATGCATTATGCTGAGCAACTAGCCTGGAGGTGTGGATATCCTTAATGAATATGGACACACCCCCACCTTTGGTGTTTCCACCCAGGTTAAATGGCTGAAAAGTGTGGTATGAGTTATAGCCTGGTAGTGCAGGGGTGCTGTCTGGAGCTTTGAACCAGGTCTCAGACACTGCACAGATATCGATGTTCTCCATTTTAAGGAGTGCCTCGAGTAAGTGCATTTTGAAATTTAGACTTCTAGCATTGAGTAACATTACCCTCAGTTTTTGCTTGCTTGTTCCTGTTATGGTGGTGAATTTGTTACTTGAACCCTGCCTAAAAAAGGCACTATAAGGGCAGCAAGAGCCTTAGCCAGTATCCGGAATCCCAGGGACGACAGGTGCAGGCCATCTGTGGCAAAGCATCGTGGTCTGTTGACCATGTCATCCCAAGCAGACAGATACTGGATCCCCTTAGAATGACACCAGAAGCTTAGCCAATTGTTGAAGTCAATCATTTTGTCCTTGTACTGCGGTATCATTCTGGGAAATGGCAGAATCTTCCCACCCCCACCCCCCATTAAAGAAACACAGTAAACAATTTCTCCAAAGCCAACTTCATGCTTCTTAAGACAGAAGTAGTGAACTTCATGACACCCATGCAGGTGGACAATACAGTTACAACTGCTGAATCCTACACAAATGCACTCTATAAGCACTTACATGAGTGCATGGATCATGCCAAGACGCTATCCTCCAAAAAAAGGAAGCCAATCTGGTGGTCCCCTGCCATAAACAAACTATACAACAGAAGGAAGAAACTGTTGCAAAAGAGAGTAAAATCCCATGAGTGGTGGAGCTCCCTGATCAGCCTCAACAAAAAGCTGAGATCCCTTATAAGATCCTCCAAAGCTATCTATGAAAATAAGATCGCCACTAATTCCAAGGACAATCACAAAGCATTCTATAGCTATGTCAAGAATCTCAATGGCAACACCCAGATCTGCTCTGAGTTACAGCACAAAGGCACGAAAATTACAGAACCAACTGATATTGCCAACATCCTGGCAGATAGGTTCAGTGCTAACTTTCCTCCCCCCTCACCCCCTAAAGGGCCCATATCTATACAGGAAGAATGCAGATTCCCTGTAATCACAACTACGCAGGTGAAAGCTGCACTCTCTAAAGCCAAAAACACAGCATCCATGGGACCGGACAACATCCCAGGCTGCATTTTACACGAACTTCAGAATGAACTGGCTCCTCACTTAACCACCATGTTCAATAATAGCCTCGCATCAGGCTTTGTGCCCACTGAAATGCGCACAGCAACAGTTATCTAACTCCACAAAGGGGGAGCCACCACTGATCCCGGGAACTATAGACCTATTAGCCTGACGAGCCTGGTCTGCAAGGCCATGGAACGTATCATCATGGAACTCATAAACAAAGACATTAGTAACCTCCAAACTCTGGATCCCACCCAGTTCGGGTTTGTGAAAGGCAGATCATGTATCATCATGGAACTCATAAACAAAGACATTGGTAACCTCCAAACTCTGGATCCCACCCAGTTCGGGTTTGTGAAAGGCAGATCATGCCTCCTGGACCTGATCGACTTCTTTGAGGCAGTCACCAAAGCTGTAGATGAGGGTAAGGTGGTTCACACAGTCTATCTTGACCTTGCCAAGGCTTTTGACACCATCCCCCATTCTGGAATTATAGCTAAACTCAATAAACTAGGCATAAATCCCTACGTCACAAGATGGGTTACCAACTGGCTCACTGACAGAACCCACACTGTAAAAGTTGCAGACTCCAAGTCTGACCTCAAACCAGTGACAGGTGGAGTACCACAGGGTTCCGTCCTGGGACCGCTCCTGTTTGGTATCTACTTCTCTGAAGTACAGGATAGCACAGAAGGCCTCTGGCTAACAAAGTTCGCAGATGACTGCAAACTAGGAGCCATAGTCAAGTCCCCAAATGATGTGAACATCCTACAGAAGGGCCTCTCTGCCTGATGGCAGAGCCATGGCCTCAAGCTCAATGCCAAAAAGTGCAGTGTCATCCCCTTTGGTAAAAACTTTGTACCCATGAACTACCACATAGGCAGCAATCTACTTAACACTGAATGCATGATAAGAGACCTTGGGACCCAAGTGGACAGTAGTCTCTCCTTTGATAGTCACATTGCCACAGTAGTCAGGAAGTCCTTCTACGTGGCACACCTCATCATAAAAGGGTTCTCATCCAGGAAAAAAGAGGTCATTGTTCCCCTTTACTCGACACTCATTAGACCCATTATAGAGTACAACACCCCTTTTGGAATGTACCTCACAAGATATCTGCAGCAGCTGGAAAGGCCACAGAAGTACCTCACAAAGAGGATTACTGCACTCAAACAAATGCCCTACACTGACAGTCTCAAAAAACTGCAGCTTTACTCCGTAGCATATTGCCTACTCTGAGGTGATCTCTGCCTAACATATAAAGCTGTGTCAAACCCAAAGCTGTTGAACATGCTACACCTAAAGAAATCCCAATCCCTCCGAGCTACATGCTCTAGGGACCTAAATCTTGTCACCACAATAAACAGGACATGCTGGAGGGATAGATTCCTATCCCAGAGACTTTCCATACTCTGGAACAGGCTACTCATCTATGTCAAGCAAAGTTCTTCATTAGCACTCTTCAAGAAAAATCTTGATGAGTGGATGGGAAATAGGAAATACACCCCGGGGATCACTTCTGTGTCTCTGCTCGACAGTGGCACAGGAAAATAACTTTCTTGGGAGTGTAAGCCAGGGAAATTTGTTGGCTAGGCTTACGTAGGCCCTTGGGCCGATAGCCTAGTACCTACCTATGAACCTATATGTGAAGATTTAAATAATTATATGCATTTGATACTAAATTACCTTGCCACTAAGTTAATGTCATCATGTTGATCTTATCTGCTCCATGTACCTTTTCATATGTATTGTTCTCTCATTGTACTTTTTCATATGTTTATATGGGTTCACTTTATAACATCAAAATACTGAAATGTCGAATTTCAGTATCTCGAAGCTATAAAGTCGAATGTTACAAATAGTGAACGTTCATAATCGTGAATTTGACATATCTCGAAAATATGTCTAATTCGCGGTTAGGAAGTTGCGCTATGTAATGTCCGGGTTTGTGTTTTGTTGGTGCGCGGTGCCGTGTTTGGATGTAGGTGTTATGTCAGGTAAGTGAGTGTTTTGTAAGGGTTTTGAGTGGGAGTTAGAGTGTGTGTGAAGGATTGGAGAATGTGTGTGTGTGAGTGAGCTTTTGTGTTGTGTTTGTGCGATCTCGGAGTTAGTATATATAAGTAGGGGGGGTGTGGGGGGCACAGGGATGCTTGCCCCCCTGCTTATGTGTGTGTGAGTTGTGTATGTGTGTTGTTTTTTTGTTTATGTTGTGATGTGGGTGTTGTGTTGTATGTTTAGTGTAGTGTGTGCTATGTTTTCGGTTACGTGGTTTCGCAGTTTTTGTTTGTCGGTGTTTTGTGGATTTGGTTTTATAGTCTCGAGATACTGAAATTCGATATTTCAGCATTTCGAGGTTATAAAGTGAATCCTTTTATATTTATTCCATTGGGGCCTGGGTTAAGGCTGAAAATGGTTGAATGATCATCTCACTTACCCATTTGTCAAATAGAGATAAACAAAGATAATTGTGTTACAGTCAGTATAACTCATTCATTTCTTTAGTGCTTTTTTGTATATTTGCATTTACCTTCCAGTTGTGTCCCAACACTTTTTGAGGCTGACTTCCTTAACTAAGTGACTTACTAATTAATGAACAGGCACCATAAGTTATGAAAGAGTAACGTGTAACTAATAAAATGACAATAAGATTCCTAACCTAGGGTGTCCTACAATGGAGGTAGAAATCATTGTTTGACACTTGTTATTCATATGTTCATACCTAAATTTATACTTTCACAACAAAAAGAGTTACATATTAGTTAAGGGTATGGTGTGAAATGCCATGCCAGGAGACCAAAAAATAAACTGTCACAGGGCATGTGCAATGCACTATACAGGAGATATTGTTTAAAATATCCAATATTTTCATATGTACATTCAACTGCGGTGGTGGTGCTGCTGTAGCATTGTCGCCTCACAGTAAGACGCTGTCCAGTTCGATTCTCAGCTAGAGCGTCTTCTGCGTGGAGGCATGCGTGAATGGGCGTACCTTTGTTGAAGGTTGTGCATTAGGGCTGGCAACTCGGCACATAAAAATCTACTGCCAATCATTAGCGGACCGGAGTTCCGCTGTGGCGACCCCTAACCGGGAAAAGCCGAAAGACACAACAACATTCATACTTCCAAAACCAAGTGATTTATAATGCTCTGATATTACATGTCTAGGCTATACAGTTTCCAGGATAAGAAATGATGTTTGAGTACTAGAGGAAATGTCTCTAAAACTTTTCAACAAGTTTCACCCCAAATCTTATCCTAAAAGGCACAAAGGCAGAATTGTTTCTGATAGATTTAAACAGTTACATCAGTTTCTTAAAAATAGAGCCACATTTTCAGTTATGGCTCAGAGTACTGCCTTTTTTTATGAAATATACTGCATGTTCCTACAAAGTACATGAGGTTGTGTGCAAGTGTTGACTTATATGTGAGAGTGTGCTTTAATAGCATAAGATATACCTCACTAGACTAGATTTTTATATAAAGGAAATGTTTCATGTCCATAGCGCTAAGGCACAGAGAGAGAAAGCACTGACTGCAATCTGGACAACCCACGTTTGACTAGCAATAGGAGCCCTGGAGGGACAGGGCATGGGAAGATGGGGAGCCAATGGCTGAAACCAGTCTACCCATCTTGGGGGGGGGGGTGCAGCTTGGCTTTGCTGCATTGGCAGCACCTACTGGATTGCAGTTGTGTCCCCTGCAACAAGGACCCTGGTGTGCCCACACTGCACAGCAGTGGGCATACATGCACCTCCTAAGAGCAGCTACTGTGGAACATTCAAGTTGGCAAAGGGGTGGTGATAGGAAAGTCTGTGGGATTTGTAGACTGGACCAATCACTAACATCTGATTTTTGCTTCCACTGGGAAACAAATGGGTCTGAGAGGTCTCAACCTGAAGGAGGAACAAATGGGCCATTTGGGAAATGGAGTGCTGATCCTCTGGGTCCCCCCAACAAAAAACAAATGTGCTAGTAGCTGATTTTCTGAAATAGAGGAAAACAGCCAATCTAAGTGCAACTATGGCAGTGAATACTGTCAAGCATGCAAATATATCAAAATGACCTATTTTTTTAACATCCAAACAAAGGCTATAAATCTAACCAACACCTACTGGTAACCTTGTGATGTTCTGACTGAAATCACTATTGCAGTATTCTTAACATATGGGTTTTCAGTAACCTGGCATCCAGGTGAGGTACCAAAGCTTTACCTTCCTGAGGGTGTACATCCAGCGCATGACCTCAGATCATATGCATTGGGATATACAGGAGGACATACGCACAAGTTCCTCAGACTATCTTGCTGCCAGCCTAAATCCAGGTCATGCATCCATCAGACTGATCTGTGCTGGGCTGTTGGTAAAAGCTTTGCTTTTTCACATTTCAGATACATGCCCCACTGGAGAACCTTCCTTTTTCAAGTTTTTGATTTCTGTAGATCACTTTTGTTAGATGTCAGCTAGAAGGGGAAAGTGTGAATGCAGTAGACAGATTCCATACAATGACTTGCAAACTAAGTCCTTTTTTTGTTTAGGCCCAGAACACTACTGAAAAACATGCTCCATCTAACAGTCATTTGTTCCAAAAACCTTTCCTCCCTTAACATGTTCCTCAAAACTCACCATCTAAAACACTTGTCCCAAACCAAAATGGTGGAATCCCCAGCACCTAACATCAACCTTCTGCCAAAGAAGAAACTCAAAAGACCCTGAGATGACTCGCAGCCATACATCTCTGAGTCAGATGCATCCGCTGAGGTTGCAGAACCCATGGTCCATCAGATACCCTCTCAGTTGACCACTACTGAGACCCTGTCAGAGGCCAGCATGGCTACTGAGGCCTTAAAGGCTGTGGACACTTTGAGTGAACCTGGTCTCATTATGTCAGTGGGTCCACATGCAGTCTCTTAAATTCTAATCAAGGAAGAGGTTCCAGGCGCTCTTATTGAAGTTTGCCAAGGTTCTGAACCACAGAAACTCATTCAGGTGGACATCATGCATAAAAAGAAAAAGAATGGACGGATTTCTCCCAGAGCTTATATAAAGCAATTATGGCACTGAAGCCTCCTTCTTTTGTGACTCGGCTACCACAGGCCACACACCAGAAAGACACACAAAGTATTCCTCTTCTTTTGAGAAGGAAAAGGATGTGGATTTTGGTCATTCCCTGGACTTTTTATCCCAAATGCATTCTCCAGAACAACTTTCCTTGGATGAAGGGTACTCCCTTTCTCCTGACTCTTTTACTGAGGAAGCCTCTTTTGGAGAAAATATTCAGAACAGGATGAGGCATTTGTTTGGCAGCCAAAGCAAATCTCTGATGTTCAAAAAAGATAATATAGTCTTCTGGGAATGGGCACCCCACCCCCATCTCCAGTTGCCCAGTACTAGATGCATACCAGGACATCTTTCAAGCTACACTTTCAGTTCCTGATTTTCAACCATCAGTACCTAGAAGACCAGACAAATTTTATAAAGTACCTGACAAACTTAAATACCTGTATAAAAACCCTGTGGCTGACCATGCTGCATTCTCTCTTTCCTCGGATAAGCCTTCTAAACGTCTTCTGTTTTATAGATTAAACATCTGCTTTTTTCAGACTTTATAAATGCTAGCAGTAAATACTTCAATTACATAACAACTTGCAGATATAAACATTTATATTAATAAAACTTAGAGAGTTTTAGAAAAACCTTTAGCAGATTTTAGACAATGTAAGCCAAACACATTTTTGAAATTTGTTCTATTAGTTTAGCTTTCTGTTTTTTCAAACCATTTTCTTAGAACATGTCAAGAATTAACCATTATAAACATAATTGTATAGAGGCAGTTTAAACTTAAAACATAAATATACTTTTACATCACGTTCTAAAGACAACCATAAAGCATTCTATAGCTATGTCAAGAATTTCAATGGTAACACTCAGATCTGCTCTACGGCACAATGGCACTAAATATACAGTACCAACTGATATTGCCAACATCCTGGCAGATAGGTTCAGTGCTAAGTTTACCCCTCTCTCACCCCCTAAAGGGATCATCTCTATACAGGAGGAATGCAAAGTTCCTGTAATCATGGCTGCACAGGTAAAACCTATACTCTCCAAAGCCAAGAACACAGCATCCATGGGACCTGACAACATTCCAGGCTGCGTTCTACACAAACTACAGAATGAACTGGCACCCCACCTAAGCACCATGTTCAATCATAGCCTCACCTCAGGCTTTGTGCCCACTGAATGGCACACAGCGACGGTTATCCCTTTCCACAAAGGAGGAGCCACCACGGACCCTGGGAACTACCACCTCAATAGCCTAATGAGCCTGGTCTGCAAGGCCATGGAACGTATCATCATGGAACTTATAAACAAAGACATTGGTAATCTCCAAACTATGGACCCCACCCGGTTTGGGTTTGTAAAAGGCAGATCATGTCTCCTAAACCTGATAGACTTCTTTGAAGCAGTCACCAAAGCCGTAGATGAGGGTAAGGTGATTCACACAGCCTATCTAGATCTCACTAAGGCTTTTGACATCATCCCCACTCTGGAATTATAGATAAATTCACTAAACTAGGTATAAATCCCTATGTCACAAGATGGGTTGCCAACTGGCTCACTGACAGAACCCACACTGTGAAAGTAGCAAACTTCAAATCCGACTTCAGACCAGTGACAAGTGGAGTACCACAGGGTTCAGACCTGGGTCCTCTCCTGTTTGGTATCTACTTTTCTGAAGTACAGGCTAACACAGAAGGTCTTTGGCTAATGAAGTTCAATGATGACTGGAGCCATAATCGAAACTCCTAACGATGTTGACATCCTACAAAAGGGCCTCAGTGAGACAGATGCCTGGTGTCAAAGCCATGACCTCAAGCTCAATGCCAAAGTGCATTGTCATCCCCTTTGGTAAAAACTCTGTACCCATGAGCTGCCACATAGGTGGTAGTCTACTTAACACCGACAGTGTGATAAGAGACCTTGGGTCACAGGTGGACAGTACTCTCTCCTTTGATAATCACATTGCCACAGTAGTCAGGAAATCCTTCTACATGGCACACCTCATCACAAAAGATTTATCATCCAGGAAAAAAGAGGTCATTGTTCCCCTCTACTCATCACTCATTAGACCCATTATAGAGTACAACCCCCCTTTTGGTATTTACCTCACAAGACATCTACAACAACTGGAAAGGCCCCAGAAATACCTCACAAAGAGGATTACCAGTCACAAACAGATACCCTATGCAGACCATCTAAAAAAACTCCAGTTTTACTCCGTCACATATCGCCTACTCAGATGCTATCTCTGCCTAACATACAAAGCTATGTCAAACCCAGAGCTGTTGGACATGCTCCACTTAAAGAAATCCCAATCCCTCCGAGCTACATGCTCTAGGGACCTAAACTTTGTCACCACAATAAACAGAACATGCAGGAGGAATAGATTCCTGTCCCAGAGACATCCCATACTCTAGAACCTACTTATCTATATCAAACAAAGCTCCTCATTAGCACTCTTCAAGAAAAATCTTGATGATTGGATGGGAAATAGGAAATTCATCCCAGGGTTCACCTCTGGGACTCTGCTCGACAGGGGCATAGGAAAATAATTTTCTTGGGTGGTGAAAGCCAGGGTACCTCTTTGGCTAGGCTTATATAGGCCCTAGGGCCAATAGCCTAGTACCTACCTATGAACCTATAGAACAGTCGACTGTGAATAAACCATTGCAATGTCTAGTTACAGTATTATAGTTATTAAATATCAAGTGCAAAGTTTATTTTTGCCATTCCTTTTGTTATAATTATACCTTGATCTTTAAAGTGGGATTTGTAGTCTAGAATGTATTGTTTTTACTTTAATTACTTCAGTAGAGATGTATTTATTAAGTTTAATAAACTGGTATTTCTGCCTACTGTATGCAGACTAGCTGTCCAATTACTTTCTGATTCTATATCATCCAGCCTCATCTTTTGATGATGCAACAGAGGGGAGAAACAGTTTGGTGTGGGTTGGCATGTTTTCTGTAGTCTGCACCAGATTTTATTGCAAAATTACCAGGATGCAGCACAATCAGTTACTCAGTCAGACAATAAATCAATAAAACACAACAACATTCAAGTGAAAGCTAAGAAAAGTAATGTGGAATAGGATAAGATTCTTAGTAAGGTGTACAGTGCTTGGCACACAGTGTAATAAACAGATGTAAAACTTTGTAATAGATCATCTACCAATGTATTGATTGGTCACTTTTAGCGAGAAAACTACAGATGTGTTAATCACCTGAATGACAGCTACACTGTACAGTGAGTTTGTATGTTATATCACAAGGAATTAGTGGTGGAAAGAAAATATTTGGAATAGTTTGCACATCTGTGAAGATGAACATGCAGTGAAATACAACAAATTATTCAAGACCTAGAAACAATGTAAACCTCCTTTATGAGATGCAATACTGATATCAGTCTGAAACAGACCGAGTTATTTTCTGTAATCTACAACAAATCCCTTTATATGTCAGATTATTAACAAAATCAGGTAATCAAATCAAGTAACTTAGTCTAGAGGGACTGTTGTAACCTCATTTTTTTCTGGCATGTTGGCTCCTTCTACTCAGTTTCAACCTTCACAAGTCATGCATCAAGGCAACAAATTCAGTTAGTAAGAGGGAAAATTCACTTTTCAATTTTCTAGTTATACATTTCTTATTGATGATCATTAATGTTTCTGCAAATCCCACCTCAGTCTTAGATCAAGAACTATTATTAAAAAAATATATTATTGCCGAGGAGAGATCTAGGTTTAACTTTCCTGGCTACAAGTACTCTAACAATTTATGGACATCTTCAAAGAATTTTGTGACCTTAAGGCAAATGCGAAAATTATGAGTCCAATCCCAAAGTGTTTCCTATTGATATCCCCAACAATTAGGGTTGGATAAAGCAAGCATTCTTTTAATTTTAGAGAAAGTATAAAAGTATTTGTGGAGACATTGGCATCCAAAAGAATCTGAATTTCCTAGAGATTTCAGCATACCAGCATTGTAAGAATGGTCTACTCCTCATAACTGGAGGCACTTAATTTACTTCTTAACATTTTTAAATATTATTTATGATATGTCTACTGCTAGTATTATGAACACTGGGCTCCAAAATTAGGTTAACTAGACTGAGTTTGTCAAAGTCATGCTAGTGTAAAAGTCTTTAAATGGCTTGTCTGCTGCCTTAAAAAACTTAAAAAATATGTACAAGCTGTGATACTGTTCTTCTAAATTATATTGTTCCTTGATGTTTTACCATTTCAACAATCTAGCCCCCCAAAGAGAAACTACTTGCAGAAAAATGAAAGGCTTGTATTGCCTGAGAGTCCAAAGCTACTTCTTCATTTTGGCATTCTGAAATACACTTCCTGCAAGAGAAAGCAATTTCTGTCTCCAGTTCTTCAGCTTAATTTGTTGCAGAAGTAATTGTAGTGGCAAATACAAAAATGTTGTTAAGGGTGAAGTCTGTAAACTATTAAAATGTCTATGCCAGAAAGTAATAAAGACTTTATCCCATCCCCCTGCCTCCTTCGAAAGAATATCCTTACAGCCTGCATAGCAGACCCTTCCAAGTATGAAGCAAAAGATCTTCCTGGGATTGCGTTATGATATATCTCTGGATCTGGGTTTCTTTGGGATGGTCATTATCTTTAAAGGTTGTATTATGTTTATTTTGTGCCCAGAGGAAAGCCATTTTTTTTTCTTTGTATGCTAATTAAAATAATTCTCTGAATAGGAGATCCATACTGATTGGGTTAGATACTGTATATTTGGTAAAATAAACCTCTGAACAACTAGGGTCCACTACTGAAAGTCCCAAAAACTAAATAAATAAACAAATAAATAAATAAATAATCAGTCCAAATTGTGCAATACTTATTACAAGTTTCAATCAGATTCACAGCTGCCAGCTGGGCCAAGTCTTAGAAATTAACTGATACTGGGGCCCACAAATAATCTATATATTGATCTCCTACAGGTAAAGGATCTTGTCCCTCAAGTCAAGTGATGGAACAAAGTTTAATTGCTAAAGCTTTCCTTTTATCTAGGCTGAGTTTCTAGCCTATCATTCCAAAGGCAACTTAAAATGTCGGCATTAAAGGCAGAGCAGTTGAGGAATCTAGAGGTAATTAAGAACACATGCCTGAGATAGGTGGTAAGATGCACATTGTGGGACAGATGAAGAAATGAGGACATCAGAGAAGAAGGAAAAATAGCTTCAGTTTCAAAGAAGCTCAAAGGAAACAGATTACAATAGTTTGGGTATACTGTATGTGCAGAAAAGCAGAAGACAGTTTGGTAAAGAAGATTTGGGACAGACAGGAAGAAGGCAAGAAGAACCAAGGGCATCCGTCAAAGAGGTGAATGGAATGTATGAGAGAAGACGTACAGCAATCAGGCATGAGTGTCAAAGAAGGTAAGAGAGTGGCACTGAATAGAGAGTGATGACGATAGCTGACATGACATTCCAACCGTATGTTGAAAATGGGTGTGGATGATGATGATGATTTTATGCTATCAAAAGTTTATCTGCCTAGTATAAATCCAGCTTGATCACAGTGTACTATCATGAGGAGATAGCAGGAAAATAATCATGTAAACATTAGAATAAAAATGTTGTTGCTGCCCAAGCTTAGTAGTGATACTGGGAGATGTGAGGAAGGTAATTCTAGGTCCTTTCTTTTTTTGGGTATGACAGAAATAAAAGCAACTTTCCAGCTTTGGTGGAATCCTCTGCAGAAGGGCAGGATTAACCCTCCCCCCAAATCCTCTAAAAAACCTTCCTAGACTTTGATATATTTTTGTTTTAGAGCATCATCCAGGGGACTTCCCTGACTGTAAACTACTTAAAGCGTCCTCCAACTCATTCTATGAAATGGTCACATGTATTCTATTTGTTGCTGTTCACATAGAGTTAGGATCATTATTGCAGTAAAAGATCCCCTGAAACTTGCCATAAGTGGTCACATTAGTACATATTGGAGTAGTGCCATCAAAAGGTGTCTAAACCTCATCTGGATTCTGTAATACCCTGCTCCAGATTTGGCGTCTAACCTTTATTTCCAGACCACAAGCAATTTTAATTCTCAGCCTGACTGGTAAAGATTACAGGGCTAGACACCACATAAAGTAATGTAGCTTTGGTGCTCAGACAAAAGACATACCTTTGAATTCCTGAATATATTCTTATGTAGAAGTGTTAGTCAATAAATCTGTTTCCCTATCCGCATCTCATATCCTGGATTTGTCATCAGGCTGGCAGTAATATGCTGTAACTCCATGGATTCGACATATAGGTCCAATTTAGGATTCATTACATATTGATGTAAATGCTCTACTGTGCACATATTGATGTAAATGCTCCACTATGCACCTTTTTAATGAATCCCACATCCCATTTTCACATCTGATGTTTGCTTAATATGTGGGTATGTTTCCATTAATCAGGTCTTAGGGTATTCCCCCTTAATACAATCTAGGTTTATCTTTATAGCCTTTTAAGTTAATCACTGCTGGAAAGCTAAATCCACTAACAGCAGGTAATGGTATAATACAGCAGGTAATGGTATAATAACACTACTGCCTAACAAAAGAAGGCAACAACCATAGAAGTGTTCTCCACTGTGGTTATTATTTTATCATTTTATGAAATGGAGTTGTCAGCAGAGGAATAACAGGTGTAAGATTGATCTACTGTCCCCCTGAGACTTGTAACATCTACCATTAATATCTTTTTAAAATATCATGAGAGAAATGTTCCTAATGCATATATCTGAATCTCTGTTGGGCCAGAGTCTGCCTTACCTGGTCCAAAAACTGTATTCCATTTATTTATTTTTATTTATTGCATTTTGTTTTCCAGGATAGTCTGGATAGGCAGAAAATTACCCCTTTTCCGCAGCAATCTGGGGAGAAAAATTCTGGAAAATTTACAACATTATTAAAAGAACATAGTAACCAGAGTTATACAAGTAATCAATAAATATACAACATTTAAACAGTAGCATTGAGTTATAACAGAATAATGTAAAGAACTATGAAAAATATTTGGAAATGAACTTAGTATAAGGAGAAAAAAAATAGGAAAAGGAAGATTAGTATTAAGAGGTGAGATAATGTTTTAGGATTGGTAGAAGGAATAAGAATGAAAGTTAGAGGACAAGGAGGTGATTTGGACCAATAACTGATCCTGGAAAGAACAGGAGAAAGTAAGGGGCTGGACACCTATTATCCAGGAACTGGGCATATACGGAGCCAGGTGTCTTTTAGGGATTCTCTTGTATGTGCTTTAAGAGTTGGTACTTACTGTATTTATTCAAGTGAGAGGAAGGAAGTCCCACATTTTAGCCTGGAAATAGCAGCGCAAAGAGTCACCAGCTGAATTTTTTAACTTTGTAACAGTTACTGACATATTGTCAGTCAGTCAGATAACTTGGAGAATATTTTTCAAACTAGGGCATTTGCCTGGATAATAGACATGTTTGTGGAAAGTGTAAGTTAATGCCTTAGTTGTAACCACTTAAGTTTTTTAGGGGCAGACATTGATGTGCCCTATAAAGACGACTGGCAGCAAATCTCACCACCTTATCATGACACTGTTCCAAGAATGAGAATTGAGTGCATTGTAGGTTAATCAAGATGGGAGCAGCATAAAGTGGTGTAGGGATGAGAAGCGACTGAGCAATAATTTTGGAATTATCTGTGAGGTATAGCTTGATTGTATGGAGTACACCTAGCTTTATGTGTTTTTTTACTGTTTGTTTTATAGGATGATCACATTTTTAGCTTTTATTGACAGAGACTCCTAGAAGCTTAGTTTGACTTACTAGTTCCATGTTACTGTTTTTAGAAGAAGTGATTTTGAAAATATTTTTGTAGTTAATTGAATGCTTTAGGGTTAATATAATAATTTTCTAGGGTTAAGGAGTAGCTGTGTATCAGAAAACCAGGCCTCTGTAGTAGAAAAAAAGCCCTTAGGTGTGTTGTTGTAATTTATCTATGCTTTTAGCAGAACAAATTATAGTTGAATTGTCTGTATACTGTTTGATGGTGGGTTGTTTAGAAGCTATGTTGAGATCATTAATTAATATATTGAACAACAGGGGGCATAAACTGGAACCTTGAGAAACACCCTATTTAATGGGAAAGAAACAGGAGATGTCATTTTACCATTTTACTGCTTGTTGCCTATATACAAAGTAATTGGAGAACCAAGATAGAGAAGATGCATGTATTCCCAGGAAAGCTAGTTTTTGAAGAAATTTCTGGTGGGATACCATTTCAAAAGCTTTGGATAAATTTAGGAAAAGTCCTGAGACTAGTTCCCAGAGTTTTGATATTGATTATCACTTTATAGATTGATAATATTAGAAGGACTGTTACTGTCAATAATTTGCCAGTCTATATTCAGGTCTCCTAAAATTATTTTCTCAAGTAAGATGTTGGTTGATACCGAAGAGAGAAGTTCATCAGCAGTAACTATGTTATTTCCTGGAGGAAAGTAAGATTCTATAAAGTAAATATGTTTGTGAACATTAATTTGTAAGGATGCTATAATTACTTCAGCTTTGAAGAGTGGGAGTTGGCCTATATGAGACCTGGAGAGGTTTAAAGTACTATTACGGATAATGGCCACCCCACCACCTTCTTTATTGGTTCTGTCTAGTCTTAAGGTGTTATATCCTGTGGTAAGATTTCCCCATCTTTTATTTCTTGCATAAGCCAAGCTTTTGTTGCTATTAGTATTTCTGGGCAGTGGCCGGTGACCCAGACATGCACATCAGTAAGTTTATTTCTTTTGCCACCCAATATAGTACACCCCATCCAAAAAGCCAACCAGTCCCTACCATCCTCTTGATCTCAACTATCATTGATCCTAGAGGAAGATAAATATTTACGAAAGTGACCTTCTGACCTAAGAATCCATCCCTTAGAGACTATAAATCATCAGCTTTATCAGTTTAAAATGCCAAAAGCACAAATAAAAACCCTTTCCTAAACAAAATATAAGTACCTCTCCTTTTGCCCTTGTTCACAGAGTAGGCAAACGCACGTGCATATATTATCAGTTTTTTATGTTCGACTTGTATCATGTGTATTTCCTGCAACATCACTGTGCTCACTGAAAAGCTTTTAATTGATGCAAAAATCTTGTTTTACTTCACTGAGAAATTAAAACCATTTATATTCCATGATAATATAGAACATAATTTCCTCTACAAAGAAGTCTCAATCCTGTGTCATGGTATCTTTTTACTACTGCATTGAGAATGTAATTAACCTCCAACTTTGTTTATAACAAAGCAGTATCAAACATGCAGCTATAATCAACTAACCCTTTAATAAGATATAACAGTCCAAGAGTAGCAAACTATCCAGAAACACTGCATATCCATTTGCACAATTACAACACTTCCTGGGACAAGACTGTACTGCACTTATTATAATAAGGAAACAGAAAATTTCTCCAAGAACCTTTTTTTCACTACAAATAAAATCTAATTAGGCAATCATATAGATATATATCTCCCATTGTTCTGAAACCAAATACAATTCACAGAACTTGACATAGCTGTGCATCAGGAATAAGCCATAATATGCTCATCTACTTGAAATGAATGTACTTCAGGTATTCAGTGATTTTTAATACCATTCTACAAAGTGAAAACTCTCCTGGAAGCAAAAAGGACCTAGACAACTCAATGCACCACTTGTTAGCTTTGTTGCAATCAATTATGCTCCATTTTATTCTACAGTAGCCCTCAGAAAAAGAAGCAACTGTTTTCTTTGCTTCATTCGCTTTCTAAATAAAGGAAATGACTAAAAATGTATATTAGGCTTGTTAAGAGGATAAGGATTGTCACTGGCAACTTATACAGCCAATGTGTCATATGGCCAGTCTCTTCTTTCAAACTGTTAAGGTTCTTCAGCACTTCCTCTGCCTCCAGAAAACTCCCCAACCCACCCAAAACTTATGTTTTAACTGTTGACATAAATATATTGTTAACAGGAATTACAGGCTTTGCTAGTGAGTAAAAGCACAACAGCTATTGTCACTAAAAACATACTTACCTGCCACCTTAATTATCTTTTCTGGAGTTCAAATAACTGACCTTATTCTTTCCTTAAGCCCATAAGTGTCAAAACATACAATGATGGGATAGGTCTGATGCTTCTTGGCTTGTCTTAGTAAAAGCACTCTATGGTTCACTCTGACATAATATCCTACAATAATATCTTTGCTCAAGTCACCAAATGCTCATCCATAAACTTTACAAATCAGAGCATTCTGTCTCTTCTTGTATGCTAGCAAATCTTATTTTTCAATGGACTATGCCTTCCAGATCTATACATGTTTTCCATGGATTCCAGCTCCAATTCAATCACTTGCATATGTTCATCTGTAGATTGAAATGTATTTTCTACTACCTGGAGCTCATCTGAATGCCAAATACATCTTCAATCTCCTTAACTGCTGACTGATTTTCACAAATCCACCTATTGTGAAGGTGAAATTCTCTCCTGCCCCCTTACCAACCTCTGAGAGTGTAGAAGGGAAATCCATATCTATTGAGGACTATTCAGCCATGTGGCACTGGTGCATAAGTGGTAGCTTTTGATTTCTCTTCTTACTGGAAAGAAGGAGCTGACCAACAATGCAACTTGGATAAAGTTGTTTCCACTGCCTTTGTAAAATCCCCTCATTCATTCCTCTTGTTAAATTTTACAAAATTTGATAATTTAAATTTTTTTTTGGGGGGGGGGGGGCAACCAAAATACCATTATTTTAGCTTTTAGGACACAAATTAACATCAGTATGGGGTCATCTAGATAATAAATCAGTATTGGGGGGAGCTGAATTGCCACAACCTTTATTTTTACTTTTATGTTTATTAAAAACTAGGAAATTACAGCTTAATAAACACAGGGAATGTTAATTCATAGTCTTTTAACATAAAATCAAACTAAAACTTACAAAATGGTAAAATCCAAAAAGAACTGAGAAATAAATCACAAAAAGCAGTAGTTATACTGGCGAGTAGCAAACTGTCTGTCTTTTATTTGAAGTGTATACAAAGATCAGTACTTTCCTCCAAAGTCCTGGACTTCATCAGAACCTCTAAACAATAACAGAAAAATCAACTTGTACTTGGACTTGTCCAAAAGTGCTCCATTTTTCATAACAGAAAATAACATCTGAAAGAAAATTTGAACAGACCAGTGAGTCCTAAAGTAATTGGACAGACTGGCACTTTCTCATAAAGGAATCAAATATGACAAAGTGAATTATCACTGAGATATATAGTCTTTAAAGTCAATCAGGTTTTAAACTGAGATGACCAACCGACTGGGACAAAGGAAAGAAATAAGTAATGAGGGGCTAACCAATTAGTAGCTTGGTCAGTGAGGGTTTGATCCAAAGAGAGACACAAAATCAGATCATTCAAGATAGAGGGCTGTGATATTTATGTTAAAATTCTCACATTGAATAAAGTTTGTGATCATGGATAAAAAAAAAAGAATGGGAGCTGGAAGAGATGTGCTACAGACTTATCATGAAAGGGGGCCTCCTGTTGTTTGGGCAAGCACAGACTCATCTTATCTCATTTCCTTAGTCAGCATGAATACCACATTGGGTATCCCCTGAAAATAGGCTATTAGCCTAGTAGGAGTGACCTAGTTAACACACACACACATATATATATATATATATATATATATATATATATATATATATATATATAAGCTATTTCTCTCTCTCTCATATATATATATATATATATATATATATATATAGAGAGAGAGAGAGAGAGAGAGAGTGAGGGAGAGAGAGAGAGAGACAGAGAGATTGAGAGAGAGAGACAGAGAGAAGTTAACTACTTTACTTTAAAACATTTGCAAAGATGATGCATTATCCTGTACATACATGGGGCTTCCTGGTCCAGGAGTATTTGTTTAGGTACTCTACCCTGAAGAAAAGTAGCACTAATTCTTTATCTATTGAATTAGCACCATTTTTTCATTGTGGTACTAATTCAGGAAATATAATAGCATAGTTATTAATCAGTAAAATGTCCTGGTAGCTATTACTCGACTGTACAAATGGGATTACAAGATCCACAACTGTCCAATTATATTTTATTGGTAAAGGTGAGGTAGGCACAATTTAAATTTATTAATAGTACAATATTTTCATACTAATGTTTTCTTTAGTAGTTTGATTGTTGAACATTAATGTAATAAACAGTGGCAGTATGAGAGGAGGAATGTTAATTTTTTTTTTAAAACTAAATAAAGCAGATGAATTATTTTCACAAGAAAATTAGTGGAAAGTGATACTGTCAGACTCAGTTCCAAACAATATTGTTTATTAGTAAGTTCCTAATTCAAAATCAAGAGGTAGGATACAGCTATATTTTGGAGAATAAAATTGACATAGCCATTGTCCGTGTACTATACCACCAAGATAACTGTGGAATCCCTTGTTGATATGTACTGGATTCCTGGGACTGGGGGGGGGGAGTTTTGCTAAGAAAAACACAGAAATATTACTTAATATGAATGGCAGCTTTATATTAGGAGTAGACTGTAATGTTTTATATTTATATATATATATATATATATATATATACACACACACACACACACACATTTTACTTTGATTATGTTTTGAGTGGAACTGATACTATAGCTAACATAGAGCCTAGATTATCAGCTACAGCAAAAACAGTAAAACTGGATGTAGGCACTTGGTATTGGATATATTAAATACTTCACTTAAACTAGTTCATTACATTTCATTTATTTTCCTTTTGTTTTGCTTATACAATTAAAAATAGGTATAATTTATTTTTTAATGATTTATTAAAACAATGGAAACCATCTCTCAAAGGAAATCAGTAAATATTATTAGACTGCCAGCTTGCATGACTGAACAAAACATAATCAAACTACCACCTCATATCATATCTATCACTAACTCCAGCTCCTTTAAAGCTGCACTAAATGTTGCCTACCAGAAGTCATGGTTATTTGTCTGCAATGACCCAACATAGTCTTATCTTCGTGTCTTCCAGACCTAGCATAAATTCTCTTCCTCCCTGTTACTCCCCCTCTCAAAGCTGTACTTTCTGCAATTTAATTAAACTCTACTAATATCCTGTTAGCTTCTATTACTATAGTCTTTCACTTAATTCCGACCTAGAATGATTGTGTACTCCTCCTACCTTAGATTATTTTCTCTTGCCTCACCTCTATATGTCTGTCTCTCTCTTTAGCTATCTTCCTATCTTATACTGTCTGCATATTACTTTTCTTCCTACATCTCTATACATTCTCACTATGCCTCTTCTCTACCTCATCTACTTTCACTACTTTCATACTATTCCTGGCCCCCTATAATATATATATACACACACACCGTTTTTTATTTTATCTTAGCTTTCGTTTTTGATTTTATCTTAGCTTTACATGTTTTGTTAAAACATTTTGTATAGTTTGTGATTTTATCTTCATTCTTTTAAAAAAATGTTTTCACCTGTATGCATTGGCAATGTATGTAACTGTTTTGCAGATTTTCTCCTTGGGTCTCTGCTGAAAAAGGGTCTCTACCCAGTTGGACTAACCCAGTTAACAAATGTCAAATAAATAATAAATAAACTTAAAAGACTTTTATAAATGCTTCCAAAAGGATATAAATTGTTTTATTTTATTAAACAATGGGGAAGTAAATGATGTAATATGTGACTCTATGAAAGCATATTTATATAGGAACTATGTGGTGTAAGAAAAGCTAAAAGAATGGTGTAAGAAACTTCTTGAAACACAAGAAATAAAAGCATATCTGAAAAGGAGGGTGCAGAAAGAAGATACTACATAGATGAGTCATTAAAGAAACAGCATAAGATAGTTAAATTTTATTGAACCATTACACAGATTTAGTATTATAGAAATTCAAGTTACAGTCATATTTAATTTATCCTGAAGTTCTACTCATATTAGCTACTAGCTTAAAAGTAGTGTTAGTTTATAATAAAATGCATATATGTTCTCCATGTGAAAAGTTAACATGTGTAGATGAGGTTTTATCAGCTTTTAAAAATTATGAGAAAATGAATGTGGGAGAATTGGAGACTCTAGATATCATACCAAGTAGTAAAAAAACAAAGTCCAAACCACCACACTGGTAATAAAATCGATTATTTTTACTTCCAACCACAACGGATGAGCGCTTTCGTCTAATAGATAGACTTCATCAGATGAAAGCACTGATATCATGATACACTTATATATAAAATCAAACAATTAAGAATCCATTAATTGTTATTTAAAGACATACAGGTTCGAAAAACAAATATTCAATTTTAAAAAGACTTCCCAGCTTTCAAGACTTTAATAAACACATATATATTCTATGTACAAACTTTAGTAATATAATTATTCAACTGATAAAATACAAGTAATAAAAATGTGCAACTGTTTTAAAAAAATATATAAAAATTTATAATCTTTTGATTATATACTTTCAGCTTTTTTATGTAGCACAGATTTTATACTGATATAGTCATTTAAACCTGGTGGTGAGTTTGAATTCAGCCTGAGCTGCCATATCAGCTCTTTGTATAGTAAATGGTTCTTGAGGTCCCCCCCTCCCTTGTGCAAACCATACCTAAATATATCAATAATACCAAACTTGAAACTGGATACACCTGAACATGCAGTGCTGTGTTTATATAGAGCATTGGTCTCCCTATGAGTTCTAATTTCATATAGGTGTTCATAAATTCTGTCCTTGAAGGGTCTCTCGGTTTTACCAATATAATATGCCATACATGTAGTACAGATAGCAATATATACTAACATGTTGGATCTACAATTCCCCTTAACAAGCTTCACCACACTTTTGAGACTATTGTTAAGTCTAATGGTATCCTCAGTCCATATAAAAGAACACACACTACATGCCCCACAAGGTGCAGTTTTTTTATATGGTAATTTCCCTCTTTCTCCTTGTGAGTTTCTTAAAGTTGTTTCCTACCCTATATGTAAAAATGGGTTCTTTGCCTACCCTCATGTAAACATCCTTGTTAGTTTTCATAAGGTTCCAGTTGTTTCTAACTATGTGTGTAAAAGTGTCTGAAAAAGTACTATATTCAACAATACAGGCTGTGTTATATTTAGTTTTGCTGTCCTGTGTATTATAATCCTTAGTAAATGAGTAACCTAAAAGTGCTTTATACTTCTTACCCCATTCATTCTTCACTTCTTCCAAAATCCCAGAAACTAATTCCATGGGGTATTCCCTTTCTACAAAGCATTTACTAAGAAATGTAAATTATTTTTCTAAATCCTGAGGATCTGATGTCATTCTGGCTATTCTTACAGCCTGTCCCTTGTTCAGTCTTTTCTTCTGCGTGAAAGGATGGTGACTACTAAAATGCAAATAACTGTTGCACCATGTAGATTTCCTAAAAATATTAGACTTGAAACCTTCCTTTGTTTTAGAAATAGTCACATCCAAATAATCAATACTTTTATCATTCACAGTGTAAGTGAATTTCAGAAAGCTAGTACTGGACTCCAAATAACCCATAAAATGGTGTAGTTCATCCTTAGTACCATCCCACAACACATAAATATCATCCAAAAATCTTAGATAAAGTCTAATGTTGTGGTAAAATGGTGAAAGGAAAATAGTCCTGTTCTCCCATTCCAGCAATACGAGATTGGCATAGGTGGGGGTGCAAGCTGCCCCCATCGCAACCCCACTAATCTGCTGGAAGAATTCTCCCTGAAACTGGATGTAGTTGGAGTCCAAAATAACCTCCATCAGTTCTGCCACTAAAAGAATACTGTCAGTGGATAGTTTTGAATATTTATATAAACTGTCACAAAAATATTCGTGTCTTTCCTTCCTAGGAATACAAGTAAACAATTCCTTTACATCAATGGTGAGGAATAATATTCCTTCACTCCATAATTGTCCAGTAATCTTACTCAAAAATTCCCACGAGTCTCTCAGGAGGTGTGGGGTGTCAAGAACAACCTCCTTAATTTTTCTATCCACAAAAACAGCTAAAGGATGCGTTTTAGAATTTTTTGCAGCCACAATCGGCCTCAAAGAGGGAGTAACCAAAGACTTGTGTACCTTTGGTATACCAAAGAAACTTGGAATATTAGGGTGTGTCTGCTTCAAAAAAGTGTAAGTTTTTAAATCTATTCTTCTCTACAAGATATTCCTCAAGAAGTGAATCAATCCTACCATAGGCTATATTAATTTGATTAATCGACACCAAAGAATAAGTGGTACTATCCATTAAGATGTTAGTAATAGCATTATTGTAGTCCTCCACATTAAAACTGACTACCCCACCCTTATCTGGTTTCATAATTCATAACTCATTCTGCCTCTGCAGGTCCTGTAACAAAGTATTTTCTTCCACTGTCAGGTTAGAAATAAACCCTATTTCCTTACTACCATATTTTTCATACACTTCTTCAGTTACCATCTTTTCAAATAGTAAAAGGGTGGGGTGCAGTGGAGGGTTGAATACATTGTCTCACAAGGACACCTTCGCTGTTGTAACTATTGGCCTGTGAATCCAGTCCTTGATTAAGTAAAATATCTAAATTAAGCTCTCAAATATAGTTTTAAATCCACTAACAATTTAGCTAGATCCCCCTTGTATGTTTTTACAAACTTGAAACCCTTGGAAAACAAATTTAAATGTAGTTTAGTCAATTTATAATTGGTATAGTTAAATATTTTGAAACCTTTATATTCAAAAAGTATGTCCAAATTATCAACATTTTGTATTATCTGGTCCCTTTCCCTTGATTCTTCCAGCTGTAGTGTCTGTCTGTATGTCCTGGGTCCGGTGGAAACCTTCTCTTGTTCACTAACCTTTCTGACCTCCTGGGTTGAAAAAAATGCTGTTCACCCTCACCCCCAAAAGAATCCAGTTCGTCTAAACCACCATGCCTAATAACATCCCTGTTGCCATGGTCAACTAGAATTCTATGTTGCTCAGACACTGGGTGAATATCACTGTATTCTTTCTCATGATTTTCATAAAATTTATACCCTGGTCCTCTTTTGTAATTTCCAGAAGGCCCCACATAAACCTTCCCTGTCTCATATTGCCTTTTGTCCCTCAAAAACTTCTTTTGTTTAGTGACACGAATGTCCTGAATTTTTTTATCAACCTTATAAAGAACGTTCCCATATAAATTCTCATATTCACAAAACAATAGATCACTTGTAATATTAGTGTTCAGTTTACTAAGTTCCTCAGCCAAAATTAATAGCATTTCTTCATTACACTTTGTGATACATTCAAGTAAACCTAGACCACAGGAGTAAAAAAAAAAATGAAATTTGTTAATATTAACTTCATTATAGTCAATACCAAAAGGGTATTTGAAGAGCCTTAGCCCGTGTGGTACAATTTTATTAGCCAAGCAACTTTTCAAATAACTGTTATCTAACTGCAAACGTTTGTATTTAAACAGTTTTTTGTCAAAAGCATAAATCATTTCTTTCAACATAGGTACATTAACATTTTTAACCACTGTGTCATAACCATGTTTGCCATAGTCCATTTCACCACCAAAGTGGTAAGTCTTTTCAAAAACTTTGTTGAAGTTCAGGTTTTGCCCTGACAATGTGTTTTTATCTTTGACTAAACACTTTTCACATCTAGTCAGTAGCGCCTGCTTACCCGAACGTTTACAAGTTTTAGAAACAGTACCTGATGTTAAAGAAGTGTTCCCCTCTGATACAGTTCCTTCCTTGGCCCCTCGTGGGTTTTCCAACTGAAAAAGGTCGCTGTTTTCACCTCTTGTACGCTTGTTTTCTTTGCCACATCCTTTTTCACCTCTTAGCTGCCCTCCACTACTACTCACAAACAATGAGTGTGGAGATGACCTAAAGGAAAAAACTGCCTCTTCTCCTGCACACGATTCCTCATTTGGTGGAGCTCCAGCGCCACCTGCTGGTTCCTTACGATTGGTCAACTCAAGGAGAACAGTCAAATCTCCTTTCAGAGCAGCAATTTCACTACGTATGGAAGAGAGCTCCACAGCAGCCAAAGAAGAAAGTTTAGGACTAGACATATGCATATTGTCAAGCAAAGTGGTATCACCTGAAGATGAATCCATGATATCAGTGCCAAATTTAACAAAGCAGTTGCTTTTTCTAAGAACACCAGCAGGTAGTCCAGACCAGAACAAAACCAACAGAAAATAGAACTGATACCAAACCAAGTAGTAAAGAAACAAAGTCCAAACCACCACACTGGTAATAAAATCGATTCTTTTTACTTCCAACCACAACGGATGAGCGCTTTCGTCTAATAGATAGACTTCATCAGATGAAAGCACTGATATCATGATACACTTATGTATAAAATCACAAACAATTAAGAATCCATTAATTGTTATTTAAAGACATACAGGTTCAAAAAACAAACATTCAATTTTAAAAAGACTTCCCAGCTTTCAAGACTTTAATAAACACATATATATTCTATGTACAAACTTTAGTAATATAATTATTCAACTGATAAAATACAAGCAATAAAAATGTGCAACAGTTTTAAAAAAATATATAAAAATTTATAATCTTTTGATTTATTATATACTTTCAGCTTTTTTATGTAGCACAGATTTTATACTGATATAGTCATTTAAACCTGGTGGTGAGTTTGAATTCAGCCTGAGCTGCCATATCAGCTCTTTGTATAGTAAATGGTTCTTGAGGTCCCCCCCCCCTTGTGCAAACCATACCTAACTATATCAATAATACCAAACTTGAAACTGGATACACCTGAACATGCAGTGCTGTGTTTATATAGAGCATTGGTCTCCCTATGAGTTCTAATTTCATATAGGTGTTCATAAATTCTGTCCTTGAAGGGTCTCTCGGTTTTACCAATATAATATGCCATACATGTAGTACAGATAGCAATATATACTAACATGTTGGATCTACAATTCCCCTTAACAAGCTACACCACACTTTTGAGACTATTGTTAAGTCTAATGGTATCCTCAGTCCATATAAAAGAACACACACTACATGCCCCACAAGGTGCAGTTTTTTTATATGGTAATTTCCCTCTTTCTCCTTGTTCCAAGAGTTTCTTAAAGTTGTTTCCTACCCTATATGTAAAAATGGGTTCTTTGCCTACCCTCATGTAAACATCCTTGTTAGTTTTCATAAGGTTCCAGAAAGGGAATACCCCATGGAATTAGTTTCTGGGATTTTGGAAGAAGTGAAGAATGAATGGGGTAAGAAGTATAAAGCACTTTTAGGTTACTCATTTACTAAGGATTATAATACACAGGACAGCAAAACTAAATATAACACAGCCTGTATTGTTGAATATAGTACTTTTTCAGACACTTTTACACACATAGTTAGAAACAACTGGAACCTTATGAAAACTAACAAGGATGTATCATTATCCCCTTTGGGGAAAATGTCATTTCCATTAATTATCACATTAAAAACAATGTACTAACCATGCAATTAGTCGTGAGGGACTTGGACACCCAGGTTGTTTGCAATCTGACTTTTAACCACCATGTTGCCTCCATTGTATGGAAGGCTTTCTACATGGCCCACCTCATAAATAAGAGTATTTAATCCAGGTATAAGGAGGTCATAACATCCCTGTACTTCTCCCTTATCAGACCCATTATCAAGTACAATGCCCCCTTACAAGCACATGCAGCAGTTGGAGTACCTTGCAAGGACATGCAGCAGTTGGAGTGACCACAGAGGTTCCTGACCAGGAAAATCCAGGGTCTCAAACACCTATCCTATACAGATAGACTAAAAGCCCTGTCCCTCTATTCAATCTCATACCGACTGCTCAGAGGTGATCTGTGTCTGGCATACAAGGCCATTTCAGACCCAGCCTTGATGGAGTTGCTGCATATCCGTAAGACAAACTTCACCCGCACGCAAGACCTTACCCTGGTCTGTGACATTAATAGAACTTGTTGGCGGGATAGATTTTGTCCCAAAGACTCCCCCACCTGTGGAATAGACTCCCTCTCCATGTCAAGCAGAGTACCTCTCTAGCCCTTTTTAAGAGGAACCTGGATGACTGGATGGGACACAGAAAATACACCCCTGGGATCCCACATGTGTCCCTGCTGGACAGGGGAAACAGGTGCTGATCTTTGAGGGAACATGGGTGAAATTCTTGGCTAGGCTTATAAGGGCCTCCAGGCCAATAGCTTAGTATCATCCTATGAACCTATGACCCTATTTATAATTACATTTTGGCTTCATAGATCAGCCTAAGTTCATGGCCTCCTTTGGTGGACCTGAAAGTATTCTTCAGCTTTTTTGTAATGCTTTTGATATTATCTTTGAGAAGATGAGGTTTGGATTTACCAAATAATTTAAGGAGTTTCTTAAGAGATGTAATGATATAGTTAAAGCAGACTGGCAACATATTTTTATGGCTGGAACATGCTAAAAGAATTTTAGTTAAACTTTCAGGCTTAGTTAAAAGCTTTGTAGTGTGAAAAATCATGTTGTGAAAATAATGCAATTTTATCCCTCATTTCCAGGGTTCATTGATCTATCACAATATTAGCTACTTTGGTGTCTGTTTGTTTTAGAAGTCATTTTTAAATTTAGCCAGTCTAGTATGCCAAAATGGAATTAACGCAATAATGATAAAAATAAAATTAAATAAGTCTGCTGAGTCTAGATAATGGACAGCACTTTATTATTGGAAAGGTTTGGGAATAGCGCTTGAAAATAATATCATAAATAAGTTAGTTTGCATCACCTATTATGTAAAAAAGATGATGTACTCTGATAAAAGTAGTTACATGGAAAACATGCCTTGTAAATATTGTGTGATATCAGTAGAGTTTTTGCAGGGACAAATTGAAGAAAACTGTTAGTGTAACTTGTGTATTTAAAGTGGATAAAATATGAATAATCCGTAAACATTTATTTAGAAAGAAAATATTCAGAGACCTCATCTGTGAAACATTCATTGGTTAACTCACTTTTTGTACTGTGACATACCAGTTGTTCCTTAATCTGTTTTTGGCCTTTTAATCAAGAAGAACTTCACTGTAAAGCTGCATGTGTATTCATGGTAAAGCATGACTCTGCTAATTCACTGAGCTTCTGATACCCACATTATTGTATTTAGGGTTGTGGGATGCTGAAGACTTTCTTGTCACTCAATAGGTAGAGAGCCATTTATGGACAGGATAGTAGTCCATCAGACACATATGATCAAGTGCACACACACACACACGCGCGCGCACACACACACACACACACACACACACACACACACACACACACACACACACACACACACACACACACACACACACATATATAAACATATATATGGTTCCCTATTACTTTTAAAAGTTTGAACGCCATATGGTCGAATCCATATGTTCAAATGTGTTAACGGAGATCTCCGTTCAGTGTGGAAAAGGAAGATTTCCCTTTACTGCACTGTATATCTATTTAAAGAGCGGGGAGTGTAGGGGACACAGCCCCCCACATCAGGGGTGCATGGTTAGGTAGGTTTTTTTTCTGTTTTTTTTATCTTTTTTTTCTGTCATTTTCGAAATTTTAAAAGTTCGAACATATGGATTCGACCATATAGGGTTCAAGCTTTTAAAGTTTCGATAACATAATATGAACCCTATATATGTATATATATATATATATATATATATATATATATATATATATATATCTATATATATAGGTTTGCTATCAAAATGTTGACTGGAAAAACATTTTCTTGTCACAACATCAAAGAAAAAGGTGAAACTGAAAATATCCTACTTGACGCAATGTTGAATCGGTTGAACGAATTCAGCAGATTTGACATTGTTGTCGAACAGTGCATGTGACTTTCATATAGGAGCACACTTACATGAAACGCCTATACTGTATATCACAGTTTTGCAGGGGGCAAGCCCCCCTGCACCCCTCTGTGTGGGGGGGCTGTGCCCACCACACCCCCTGCTAACTATATATTCCAACTCCCAGATTGCACTACAGTGAGGAAAAGGAGAAATATCTCAAACCGCACTGCACCATGACCTCTGTGCAATACATCAACTTCATATCAGTGAATGCACAGTAGCATTTGCTGATAGGAATTTCAAACAAGGAGTGTTCCGTAACACGGACAGTCAAATATCCGTATTTTGATTGTCCATCTGCGAGCATCTGCACTCAACATTTTGATTATAAACCATAGATATATATATATATATATATATATATATATATATATATATGTATATATATAAATAAATAAATAAATATATATATATATATATATATATATATATATACACACACACACACACACACACACACACACACACACACACACACATATACATAGTTTAGTGGTTCATCATTAGGCATCGCTTTGTGAAGTGTGGGGATCCTGAAAACCTCAGAAAAAAAATCCACATTCACACATAGAGGACATGCAGACACCCCAGCCAATAAACAAACCAAAAACCAAGATCTTTGTGTCAGCAGTGCTAACAGCTATGCCACTGTAGGAATAACATAAATGTCTGCCTTACTGAAATGTATTTAGGACACATCTTTAATTCGGATCTGCATTTATATGCTATCTAGTTGAATAACATTTGTAGATTCCACATGACATAGCTTTTCCCCATAAATCCCATCTGTTTCACTTTTCCTTGTAGCCTACTAGAGGAATTACATTCCAAAGATGTATTTTTTCAGTAGTAATTCCCTAAAAGGAAACTTTGTCGATGTTGAGAAAGTCTTACTGCTGTTTATCATTGGCATATATAACTGAATATAAGGAAAAGTATGTAGGGATGAATTTATATGAAGAAGCAAAACTGTTTTTTTCTTTTCAATGTGAAGCAGTTTATGTTCCTCATCTTGCAACAGGTCTTCATCTGATTCTGATTTTAAGACCATAGCTTTCATCAACATGTTTCCTGTCTGATGAGAAGTTCAGAATAGTTTCTACTTATTTAAGTAGGTGAATCACTTTATAATTTGATATGTTTCTTCCTTTAAGCATCTTGATTACTTTCATTGAGATTGCAGTACTTTTAACAGGTTAAGGTAACTACTTTGTTACTTCCATTTGGAGGGGGGAGGCAGTACATCTCTGCCATTCAGTAGATCAGCTATGAAGGACTTACGTTTATCTCTGAATCTCAATCACCTGAGGGGTTATCTCACTATTTCCTTAGAAATCAACATAAGCAGATTTAAAGGGAATCAGCTGCCTGGTCTAACGGCCAAGAATTAAGGTATCTCCCTTCCCCTCCGTCTTGGACACTACTGGCATATGTTAAATATGGATAAAAATGCCACTGGCATACAAGGCCATTTCAGACCCAGCCTTGATGGAGTTGCTGCATATCCATAAGACAAACTTCACCTGCACGCAAGACCTTACTCTGGTCTGTGACATTAATAGAACTTGTTGGCGGGATAGATTTTGTCCTAAAGACTCCCCCATCTGTGGAATAGACTCCCTCTCCATGTCAAGCAGAGTACCTCTCTAGCCCTTTTTAAGAGGAACCTGGATGACTTAATGGGACACAGAAAATACACCCCTGGGATCCCACATGTGTCCCTGCTGGACATGGGAAACAGGTGCTGACTTTGAGGGAACATGGGTGAAATTCTTGGCTAGGCTTATAAGGGCCTCCAGGCCAATAGCTTAGTATCATCCTATGAACCTATGACCCTATTTATAATTACATTTTGGCTTCATAGATCAGCCTAAGTTCATGGCCTCCTTTGGTGGACCTGAAAGTATTCTTCAGCTTTTTTGTAATGCTTTTGATATTATCTTTGAGAAGATGAGGTTTGGATTTACCAAATAATTTAAGGAGTTTCGTAAGAGATGTAATGATATAGTTAAAGCAGACTGGCAACATATTTTTATGGCTGGAACATGCTAAAAGAATTTTAGTTAAACTTTCAGGCTTAGTTAAAAGCTTTGTAGTCTGAAAAATCATGTTGTGAAAATAATGCAATTTTATCCCTCATTTCCAGGGTTCATTGATCTATCACAATATTAGCTACTTTGGTGTCTGTTTGTTTTAGAAGTCATTTTTAAATTTAGCCAGTCTAGTATGCCAAAATGGAATTAACGCAATAATGATAAAAATAAAATAAAATAAGTCTGCTGAGTCTAGATAATGGACAACACTTTATTATTGGAAAGGTTTGGGAATAGCGCTTGAAAATAATATCATAAATAAGTTAGTTTGCATCACCTATTATGTAAAAAAGATGATGTACTCTGATAAAAGTAGTTACATGGAAAACATGCCTTGTAAATATTGTGTGATATCAGTAGAGTTTTTGCAGGGACAAATTGAAGAAAACTGTTAGTGTAACTTGTGTATTTAAAGTGGATAAAATATGAATAATCCATAAACATTTATTTAGAAAGAAAATATTCACAGACCTCATCTGTGAAACATTCATTGGTTAACTCACTTTTTGTACTGTGACATACCAGTTGTTCCTTAATCTGTGTTTGGCCTTTTAATCAAGAAGAACTTCACTGTAAAGCTGCATGTGTATTCATGGTAAAGCATGACTCTGCTAATTCACTGAGCTTCTGATACCCACATTATTGTATTTAGGGTTGTGGGATGCTGAAGACTTTCTTGTCACTCAATAGGTAGAGAGCCATTTATGGACAGGATAGTAGTCCATCAGACACATACGATCAAGTGCAGACACACACACGCGCGCGCGCGCACACACACACACACACACACACACACACACACACACACATATATAGACATATATATGGTTCCCTATTACTTTTAAAAGTTTGAACGCTATATGGTCGAATCCATATGTTGGAACGTGTTAACGGAGATCTCCGTTCAGTGTGGAAAGGGAAGATTTCCCTTTACTGCACTGTATATCTATTTAAAGAGCAGGAAGTGTGGGGTACACAGCCCCCCACATCAGGGGTGCATCGTTAGGTAGGTTTTTTTTTCTGTTTTTTTATTTTTTTTTCTGTCGTTTTCGAAATTTTAAAAGTTCGAACATATGGATTCGACCATATAGTGTTCAAGCTTTTAAAGTTTCGATAACATAATATGAACCCTATATATATATATAGATAGATAGATAGATAGATATAAGTTTGCTATCAAAATGTTGACTGGAAAAACATTTTCACGTCACAACATCAAAGAAAATGGTGAAATTGAAAATATCCTACTTGACGCAATGTTGAATCGGTTGAACGAATTCAGCAGATTTGACATTGTTGTCGAACAGTGTATGTGACTTTCATATAGGAGCACACTTACATGAAACGCCTATACTGTATATCACAGTTTTGCAGGGGGGCAAGCCCCCCTGCACCCCTCTGTGTGGGGGGCTGTGCCTATCACACCCCCTGCTAACTATATATTCCAACTCCGAGATTGCACTACAGTGAGGAAAGGGAGAAATATCTCAAACTGCACTGCACCATGACCTCTGTGCAATACATCAACTTCATATCAGTGAATGCACAGTAGCATTTCCTGATAGGAATTTCAAACAAGGAGTGTTCCGTAACACGAACAGTCAAACATCCGTATTTTGATTGTCCATCTGCGAGCATCTGCACTCAACATTTTGATTATAAACCATATATATATAGATATATATATATATATGCACACAATCACACAGACACACACACACACACACACACACACACACACACACATGCACTCACACATATACATAGTTTAGTGGTTCATCATTAGGCATCGCTTTGTGAAGTGTGGGGAACCTGAAAACCTCAGAAAAAAATCCACATTGACACACAGAGGACATGCAGGCACCCCAGCCAATAACCAGACCAAAAACCAAGATCTTTGTGTCAGCAGTGCTAACAGCTATGCCACTGTAGGAATAACATAAATGTCTGCCTTACAGAAATGTATTTAGGACACATCTTTTATTCGGATCTGTGTTTATATGCTATCTAGTTGAATAACATTTGTAGATTCCACACGACATAGCTTTTCTCCATAAACCCCATCTGTTTCACTTTTCCTTGTAGCCTACTAGAGGAATTACATTCCAAAGACGTATTTTTTCAGTAGTAATTCCCTAAAAGGAAACTTTGTCGATGTTGAGAAAGTCTTACTGCTGTTTATCATTGGCATATATAACTGAATATAAGGAAAAGTATGTAGGGATGAATTTATATGAAAAAGCAAAACTGTTTTATTCTTTTCAATGTGAAGCAGTTTATGTTCCTCATCTTGCAACAGGTCTTCATCTGATTCTGATTTTAAGACCATAGCTTTCATCAACATGTTTCCTGTCTGATGAGAAGTTCAGAATAGTTTCTACTTATTTAAGTAGGTGAATCACTTTATAATTTGATATGTTTCTTCCTTTAAGCATCTTGATTACTTTCATTGACATTGCAGTACTTTTAACAGGTTAAGGTAACTACTTTGTTACTTCCATTTGGAGGGGGGAGGCAGTACATCTCTGCCATTCAGTAGATCAGCTATGAAGGACTTACGTTTATCTCTGAATCTCAATCACCTGAGGGGTTATCTCACTATTTCCTTAGAAATCCTAACATAAGCAGATTTAAAGGGAATCTGCTGCCTGGTCTAACGGCCAAGAATTAAGGTATCTCCCTTCCCCTCCATCTTGGACACTACTGGCATATGTTAAATATGGATAAAAAGTTAAGATGGATTGTTCTAGGTGTTTGCTGGAGGTGCAGTAGACAATTCTATTGATGGTTATCCTTAGTCTAAACAAATAAGGGTTTGGTTGTATAATATAGCTATGTTTCAAAATAAAGGTCAGACATGCCATTCATCATTACAAGCATTCACACACAGATGTTCCTATATCATTGCACATTCTAAGCCCAAAACACTTAGGAAAGGATACCCCATCCTTTGCATTATGATATTGTGCCAGGACATCCAGACACAATTGCTACTGTTGACTTCTTACTGGTATCTGTTTAGTGAGCTGGTGGGGGGGGGTAAATTAGCTGCTTATAGGGTACAACAGAAAAACAAGCCTGAAGCTCAGACCAGCTGAGGACAAAATACATTGTAGCAATAGACAATATTTAAAATCCTGAAGTTATACTCACATTATATATCCCTGTTTAAATTACACTTCCACTGAAGGGTCTGTGAATCCTTGCTTTCCCTCATTTATTAACATTGGCTTTTCTGTTCTGGTGTGCCAGACCAAAACCTGCAACAAAGAAAACACACTTAATAAACTAAAAGGGCACTGATGGGTAAAAGAAAATATGATTTGGGGTTAATGAGTCCAGCCATAGTAGACTGCTTCCATGAACTAACCCAGAGATAATACATTACATTATTTGGCTTATTTAATGAGAGGGAAGAAACTGAAAAAAAGTGTACATATTTTTTATCTTGCCATGAAGTTCTACACAACACAACAGTGCAGTGACTACTTATTGCTAGTTTTAATTGTTCTCTAACCCTGAATATCCTAATGGGAAGCATTCATGCTGGCATAATCTTGTTTCTTGCAATGTTATTTCTTGCTCATAATACAATATGGAGGTACAGCTGTTGAGAATACAATGCCTATGTCTGCCCTGTCAGATCATAGTCTCATTCGCTTACAACAGAAATAGTGAGAAATAGTGTTGGATATAAAAATCCTCTGTAAAAATGCCAATGACTTGTATTCATACATATGTATTACACCATCTATGAAAAAAATCTTGCATAAGAATAAAGAAATAGCTGAGATAATGCATCCTTTTATAAAGTGGGATTCTGTGAGATTCAGATCTTGTCTTTCTTATACCTTCCTTCTGAGTCATCCAGTGTCATATTTCCTTGCTTGCAAAGCTCAGCTGATTAGTGAAATTGCTTTAAGTGGCTATCAAGTTTATTCAATGGCAAGATAAGGGTCGGTAGGTTCACAGATAAGGGGAAGAGACAGAAAGCAGTTTTATATAACAGTACACAGTCAAAAAATATCAGTCTTGAGCAGAATAGCTTTATGACCTCAGCGGGTGTGAAGAATAAAACAAAAAATCCAAGTTATCCCAGTCCCCTTCAATAAACACATCACACCGAATGACATTTGACGACCTTTATTAAACTTCCATAACATAGCTTTGATAATATAGTTGATTCTAAATACAGAATAAACATCCTTGTAAAGCTAATCAGGGCAGCGTACCTGCTCACCCTGCTCCAGTAAGTACCATCCATACCTCTGCTCGATTACTTTACTTATGAAGCAGCATCCAAGACTCACTTCGTATCCCATTTATTGAATTACCATCCAACTTACTTTACTTATGAAGTAGCATCCCATCTCACTTCATACACCATTCATTGACTTACCTTCCACCAAAAAGCAGCATCCTTACCTCAACTTGCTTATCTATTCAGCAAACTTCCTCCAGCTGCTCATTTTCCTTTCCCCAAATCCTTGAAATGAACATCCAGACACCAGAGGGGGAACAGAAGACAGCAAGCTTCCTGTGGTCCAATGAGTGTTGTGACTCCATTCCACTTATAAAAACCCCAGGCTCCCCCTAACAATCCCCAGCCTTATTTTATCCTGCCCTAACATGCCTCCTACCTAGCCCCCCCCCAATACCCTGACCCACACACGACACTGATGTGCCTTAATAAGCTTTCAATGAAACCAGATTACCTGTAACATCTTGTGCACCACTGTAGCAACTGGGACTTCCACTCCTTCCAGTTCCCATACCTTTGAAATGCACTTCTGTTGCTCCCTTTGCACTCCTCCTGTGTGTGCCTCATTGAACACCCCTCTAGTGACCAGGACATCCATTGCAACAGCCTGCTTCCACCGTCTGCAACCTCACTGCACAGCACTGCGGCAGCTGCCTCCAACAACCTCCTCCTCCCTTGGCCCTACATTACCCCAAGCAATACTTTACCTCAACCCCGAAAAGCCACTCAAGTATTGTAACTCTACCCCACATATGTGCTACCCAAAATCCCCCCTCGTGCAAACTAAACACTTGACTCACCATGCCCCCAATTTACCTCAAGCACCTGCAGCCACAATGATCCCGACCCCTATGAACTATTACTACCCTAAATGAGCACCTGGAAAAAGGCTTACATATTATTATAAGAAACACCCAAGGAAACTCCCATGTATTAACCACGTAACAGATTACCCCCCCCCCCAAAATTCAGGATGTCCAAATGAACATATCCTACCCACCTGTCACTTGTACTGCTGAATCCCTACCCCATAGAACTGCTATACATTACCTAGCACCTAAATAAATGTAACACCATAGATCCCCTCATGTGAAGGATAGGAAGTAAAACCTCGAACCTTAATTTGTTTAAACCTAATTCCATCAGACGAACCATCATCCCACCAATGAATTGCGTATCCTTGTCTTTCCCCTTCCACACACCCCCTTTTTTAATAGGTCACAAGACCCCCTTTCACTGCCCTTGAGACAAACCCAACTATTCAATCAACGAGCTCCAGAATCCAGCCCAACCACAGTTATGACTGTCCCCATATTCTTCTACTTCCCTCCCATTCCCACAGTAAGCAATGGTATAAATGCTCCCCTCGCTACCTTCCGTAATGCACTACCCTACCTGTGGATGGCTCCAACCTCCCCATTATTAAAACTAACCTACTTCACAGTGCCGCTGTCATATCTCATCCTTACTAGCCCCCACAGTGCTCACATACTGCTCAACACACACCACATGAATAGGTAAAATGACCTCCCTCTGTATAGCTCCAACAACAGAAAAAACAGTTGCATCAACATCAATCCTCTGAGGAGACCACTTCTTCCAGCCCTCCAGCTGATATGAGCTCTGCATTGACATCTTCTGTGCCTGCCCCCATTGCATAACACTCCAGCAACTGAAATCCAGGGTAACACCATCTGCAAGGAAAGAGAAATGTAAATCAACTGCAATACACAAAGACATTTGAAGTAACCATATTATTTCACAAAATTTCTCTCTTTTTTTTTTTTTTTTTTGATATAACTGTAGAAGTGAACTGTATCCCTTAACCCTCTGGTGACTCTGCTAGTAAGCATTGTTAAGAAACCAGTAAACTTCTATAGGTCTCCTCCTGCTCCTCCCGCTTCTCACTCTCCTTAGTCATACCTTCCAACTGCTCAAAGCAAGAAATCTGGCCAAGGGCACAACTACCCACAGCCAAATCACCTTAGTAAGCAAGACATACATTATTGCAATACAAAATGCAAATCCACCATGTCCCTAAACAACAGCTCTCCTTTAAAGACAAACTGCACACCTTTATCCTGCCCAACTCAAACTATAATGGTGCTCGCTCACTATAAAGCACACTTGTGCAGTAGCACTGCTGAACTGACTCTACGAGAGCATGCCACACAACATCTTGGAGCAGAAACAGGTTACTATCAACCCAGGAGCCCAAATTCCCCGCTACTAATTGTATAATTCAAACATTGTCATGAATCCCTAATCTGGAAAAAAAAATGGTGGAATAAAAAGGAGGGGTCCTACACCATTATGCTCCTACAAAGAAGTCATAGACAAACCCAAGTAACTGTCCTACAATAACAATCCTTGATTTGCACCAAAAGCACCAGAGAATATAAGTTTCCGATTCAATACAATTCCTCTGCAAACCAATTCCTTTCTTCATCCGTTGTAACCTACCGCCGCCTTTAACAGCTTCCCTTCCTACCTGCCCTTGTAGCTCAGCCACCAAAACAATACCCAAAGAGCATCTAACTGAGACTCAAGACCAAGGCCACAATTGAATCTATGCCATGCAGACATTACTCATGGGTCTTTCTGCACCCATGGACAGCAGTGTTACCCTTACAGCCCCCTCTTCACCTCAACTGAAGGAGAGTACATAGCTCTGAAATTTCCAACTCTTGAAATGATATACACTAGCAAAATGTGGAACACATGGTAGTAGCAGCTTATTTAACCTCAACTAAGACAGTCATACACTGCTTAAAATATACTGGTTTACTTATGCAAAGATGTGTAATAAGTTAATATGATTTGTTCTGTTTACCACGGCTATCAGTTAAAACATTCCCTACATTGAAGCTTTAGGACCCCCATTTGAGGTACCCTTGAGAGGTATGAAGACCATCAGAATAGTGAAGGGAGGTAACACAGCAAAAAATACCTGTTCTGTGTACTGCAAGAAATCTGAACAAACCTAAAGCAGTAAAACAAAAGGCCAAACAATAGATCCATCTCATAATTACCCCCTTAACTTGGCAAATTGCCAACAGAACCAGAGCCGAAATATGCCTCCCGACCGATAGTTGTGAACTCCCCTAAAATTCAGAAGCACCGCCTATGTCTGAAAATAAGAAAAAAGGTAAGAAAACTGCTTAAAGGAGAGCAGTGGTTCTTGCCCTTGTAAAGCATAATGGAGAGCACTGAACCCCACTTAAATCGTGTTCAAAATGAAGGTACCGCATTGAGTATGTCACTACTGATGCTAATATAACTCTTGTGAAGCTTTTTTTTTTAAATTAATCCACTTAAACAAATAGCACACCAATGTGCATTTTACATTAGCAAATAAACTCATACCTGTTATTGACAGTAAGCCCCAGTTACCTGCCTTGTATGATTTTTATTCAACAATGTCTGCTTCCTTAGATCTCTGACATCCATGTTCTTGGTGAACAAGTGCACGTTAAATTGTAGTTTATCAACTCTTTGAATAATAAATACCTTTAAGTGAAACTAACTGACAGGACTAGTGTTACAAAAACTGACATTTCAGTCTAACATCCCTGAAATAGCTATAATTTTTTCAGAAACATCCATAATGTGGACTTACTAGGTTCTAAATATAGGGCTGTTCCCCTGCCAAATGCCACTTTATCATATCCATATCCTGTAAACCACACTGGTACAGAACATGTCAAAAATTCTTTTTTTTTTTTTTTTTTTTTTATATACACACCTTAGCAAAGCAGAAACAATAACTGCCAGGCTGCTTTCCGGGGCTGAAGTTGCTGCCATGCGTGAATATTCAAAAGTTTATCGGAATATTATAAATTATATCACATGGCCAATCAAACTGAGGGTGGTTGAGAGGCATAACCTGTACAACCCTGCCCCAGATGACCGTTACCGCTACACCACGCAAGCGTAATGTGTGGCCAGTACATGGAATGCCTCAAAGCCCACAAAAACAGTCTTGTCAAAAGTCTACTAAATGTTTCAGCCACAACTACGCTCCCTTCCACCTTTACTTTCCTCAAAACTGTCACCAATATGATCTGCTTTCCTTTACCTCTCTTTATTTTTCTTTCCTACGCCAAGGAGAAGCAAAATGGGAAACACCTGAAGGTCTCCAGAAGTCACAACAATCAAAGACCCAATCCATGCCACAGCAGCGATGAACGCCAAATCCACTTCACAACCACATGGCAGGGAGGGGGGGGGACCCACCTCACAACTAGTCAACACGGAGCAGCACCAATGAACTAGAGTTGCAGGAAGCACCTGCCCAAGAAATACCACGACACTCCACAACAATTTTTTTTATACCACCTGACATAAAACTTCACTTTAAACAACCTCCCTCAATGCTCCTATCAACTGAGCATCTCTGCAAATATCTAAGAAACCTGTGCTGTATAGCTACACACAAACTGAGCAAACTCTCATGGGCCAAAACACTAATCTTTTTTTTCCAGTATGTATGTGTGAAGGCTGCCAGCCTAGCCAGATAGAATTTTATAGATAATTCTATCATTTGTAAATATTAATGTAAGGCACAGGCTTGTTGTCTTAAATGGAAAAAAACTGCTGTTAGATTTGAAACTGCAAAAACATGTAACAACATTGCACTCTGCTGGCAGAAAGCTGATCAAGTATAACATTTTATGACCCTTTGATCTAAAGTCTGCTCCAGCCCGTCTAGATGAAGACATTCTTTCTATTGTTTTAACCAAGAGTTGAACTGCTAGATTTAGACATGCAAATGTATTTTTATTGCTCTGCTTCCTGACCAGCTGCAAGATAACACAAGGAGATGTTAAGAATGTAAATGTAGTTTCTGTTAGCCTGGAAACCCAGGGAATTGTGAAGAATGATGTAATGGGAACCAGGAATGTGATTTTAAAAACAGAGAGAATCAGAGAGCTTTAAGCATTTTTGTCTTGACTATCCAACTCATCAGCACTGTCTTGCTCTATAAATAAGTTTATCTTAGATTTGTGTTTTCTCTTAGAAATAGCTAGAAACTAGAAAGATTACACTAAGTGTTTTCCTGTGATGTCAGAACTGTACTACTGAATTATTTTAAGTATTTCTCTGTGATCTCTGAACTCTTGACTGGCACTGTGTAGTAAGAAGTATTGTCTTGTGTTTTTATTATTTATTATTAAATATTTAAAAACCTTTCAACTGTGGCTGTTTTGTGTAGTGATAATTTAAGCTCTAGAGTACATTGCATATTTATAGTGATCACTGTACCAAGTCATTCTCATAAGTCTTGCTGTTTAGTTATACTACCAAATGGATGATAATATTGCACAGTAATGTTTTAAGGGCCTTTGAGTAGCTGATAATTATTAGTGGGTGGTGGCAGGGTACTACCATATAGTCTGGAAAAAGGGGGCACAGCTGAAGAATCTGTCCCAGCCTTCCCCAGGAGTGTCTGTGTGGTTGTATAAACTCTTATCTGAAAGTGGGTGAGTGTGTGTGTGTCAGCTACTTGGGCAGGGACATGAAGCACTGGTTGGACAGAGAGGGTGCTAGAGGTTTTAGCTTGCCCACTAGGCTGAGATCTGGACCCTATAGCTATGCCAGTGGGGAGTCTTATTGGGGACCTGGAGAGCAAGGGAGCAACCAGCCCTGGACTGACTGTGATCTCTGTGTGCTCTTAAGGGAAATTGGACTTTATTGCGTGTATTTGTTATCCTTTCCTCCTATATGAGATGACCCTCACTGCTGTTAGTGGGGAGGATTGATGCTCCTTGATTGCTGGGCCAGGGGCACTGGCATCACATATTAATTGATTGTCAGAGGTGGGATATCCACATCTCATATTAATTAGTTGGCAAATACTAATTGGCTTGTAGTGGTCTGTATAGAGTGAATCCCTGTAGCTTGTGTACAGTGAGCTTTGAAGGTGTTTTGTACTCTAAATCAGCCACGCAGTGAATACTCAGAGTTCAGATCACAATTATTTTATTTTTTTTGTTAGCTTAGTTAGTCAGGGTGAGCAGGCAGCATGTCAGCAGAGGAGTATGGAAAGCTGACAAGGAGCCAGCTGGCAGAGGTTTGCCAGGCTAGGGGACTGGTGCATGGAAACCTGACTAAGGCAGACCTGATTGCAGCCTTGGTTACAGCTGCATCAGAAAACAGCAACCAGGAGGACAATCAGACTGGCAGTGGAGATATAATACCCTTGGAGAATGGACAGCTCAACCTTTCTGCAGAGGACTTAACAATCCATCTGGAGCTAAAGAGACTTGAGTTGGGGGCCAGGCATTTGGAGATAGAAGCTGAGGAAAAGGAGAGGCAGAAGAAGCATGAGAGAGAAATGCTGACTCTTCGCCAGAGTCATGAAGGTAATGGGGAAGGGAGTAACTGGACCCCAGAAGCACACAAGGTCAGTAAATTTCTTCCGCAGTTTAATGAGGGGGATAATTTGTATAGTTTCATTCATATGTTTGAGAGGGTATGCAAACAGTATAGTGTTGACCAAAGGCCCTGGGTATGGTTCCTGACCACCTTACTCCATGGTAAAGCTGTAACTGTATTGACTAAAATGTCTGACGCTGCATGTTTTGATTATACTGCTGTAAAAAATTGTCTATTAAAGTTTTTTACGCTAACACCTAAAACGTATAGGAAAAAGTTTTGTGAGCATAGACACAAGGCAGATGAAAGTGTGTGTGAATATGTTGCCGAACTGAGCACTTATTTCCATAGGGGGGTGGGTGGATGTCAGGTCACCAATTTTGAAGGGCTGGTAGACCTTTTGGTGAGGGAACAAGCCCTTAGCACTTTGCCTGAGGACATGAGGATCTGGTTAGCTGATAGACAATGTGCTACTTCAGATGAGTTGTGGAAGAATGGAGACCTATACCTGGCAATATTGGCAATATTGATGATCAATGTTTTGAATGCAACCAGTGGAGTCCTGTGGCATACATATGTCTGCAGAGGCAAGGTGGGGAACAAAAGGTGAGAGAGCCAGTAAGTGGCAAAGACAAAATGCCAATAATAGGTTGTCTTGAGACAACAAGGGTTCCAAACTACCATCCTGCAGATGTCCTGATAGGGAAGGATTTGGATGAGGCAGTACCATATGCTTATGCAGTTACACGCAGTCAGGCTAGGAGACAAGCATGTGAGTCTGGTAGCCTAGGGGAGACCCAGACAGACTGCATACCTGCAGCCAGGACTGGTGAGGTGGTTACTTCAGGGAAGGAGCTACTCTGTAGAAGTGAGACTGAATGTGAGCTAGAGCTGCTTGTGGGTACTGATGGTCCCTTGGACAGAGTAACTGCAAAGGTAGAGGTGAGTAGTAGTACCCAGGCTGACAGTGAGGAACCACTGTCAGAGGATGCCAGACTTCCTGTGTAAGGGGAGCTGAGAAGGGTTACAAGGAGAGAGTTGAGACAGGTTCAGCTCTCAGACCCTACATTGTAAGGCCTTAGGCAGGTAGCTAGGGAGGCACCTGATTCTCAAGGAAAGGGGGAATCTGTATACTGGGACAAAAAGGTTAATGTGCAGAGAGTGGACCCCTGAGGGAGGGCTAGAAGGTGAGAGAGTAGAGCAGTTGGTAGTACCTAGAGCCTACCATCTGGCACTTCTAGCCATAGCCCATGATATTCCTTTTGCAGGTCATATGGGCATAAAATGTACAAAAAGGCATATTATGCAGAACTTCTATTGGCATGGAATTTCCAGAGATGTAACAAGGTACTGCAGGACCTTTGAGCAGTGCCAAAGGGTAGGCAAGGCAGGAGACAAGGTGAGAGCTCCTTTGATAATTTTGCCTGTAATTGAGGAGCCATTTTAGAGGGTAGCTATGGATATTGTGGGTCCTCTGAATACCCCAAGTTCCACAGAAAAAAAGTATATCCTAGTGGTAGTGGATTATGCTGCATGATAACCTGAGGCAGTGACTTTGTCCACCATTGAGTCAGAGAAGGTGGCAAATGTTTTGTTGGAGATTTTCATCAGGGTAGGTTTCCCAAATGAAATACTGACTGACAGAGGTGCCAATTTCATGTCAGACCTGCTGACTTGTCTGTGGAAGCCCTGTGAGGTGAAGCACATGAAGACCACCCCCTACCATCCCTAGACAAATGATCTTGTTGAGAGGTTAAACTCTACAATCAAGTCCATGCTACGGGCACTTGCAGATCAGTTTAAGAGGGAGTGGGACAAATATTTGCCCCTTCTGTTGTATGCTTAAAGAGAGGTTCCCAGGAATCCACAGGTTTTTCACTCTTTGAGTTGCTGTATGGGCATAGGGTGATTGGACCTCTCTAGATTTAATTTGAGATGAGTGGGAAGGTGAGTGTGAATCTCACAAGGAGTCTGTCATGGCATACATCCGAAACCTCAGGACAAGGCTCAGGGAACTCATGGGCTTGGCCCAGGAGAACCTGGCAGAAGCCCAACAACAGAAAAAGGTGTGGTATGACAGGAATGCTCGAGCTAGAGAGTATGCTATTAGGCAGCAGGTAAAGGTTCTCTTTCCTGTCAGACACAACAAGCTGCAAGTAGCTTGGGAGGATCCCTCAAGGTGGTAAGAAAGGTAAGTAATGTTAACTACATGGTGGAACTGCTAGGCAGAA